>NW_010390125.1:9679-42600 GCF_000710305.1 Buceros rhinoceros silvestris | reverse complement strand
AGGAAACATTAAGTCTGGTAGTAAATACTAGGAGAGTGGCAGATCTGTTAGAGCTATCTTGGCATGTTGATTTTTTCTGAATCACTAACATCCTTAGGCACCCAAGTGAATGAGAGGATATATTTAAAAAAGAAAAAAAATTCCTGTTTGTCTCAGGAAGCTTGTGTAGGTAAGAAGGGACATCACTCGTGGTATGTGTGAAAATGGAGCACAGTATGGTGTTTTGTAATCTGGAAAGTAGTAAGTTATTTTTGCTACTACAAGAATAAAAAATGAGTGCTGTCCTTAAAGCATGTGTTTAGACTTTGATATCTGCCTCTATTTTTATTTATGCATTTGTAATACAGACAAGTGTAGCATTTATTGGACGGGAAATTCAACCTGTATTATAGTTCCAGTGCAACCGGCTTTTTTTCAGTAAAACAGATGTCTGAACACTGTTCCTCTTGCCTCTCTAAAAAGCTTTAGTTTGCTGCATCTGTTTTCATACAAGTCCTTTTGTCTTGTCTGCTTACAGCAGGTCAAAAATTTCCTTACAGCAGTGTCTAAAATCAAAGGTGAATTAATACGTGTAATCTGCACGGGGTAATTGTTTCACAAGAGATTTCTGTTTGTTAAGGTTCGTCTGGAATGGCCTACAGATTTAGCTATCAACCCAATGGATAACTCCATTTACGTTCTGGATAACAACGTCGTGTTGCAGATCACTGAAAACCGTCAGGTTCGCATCGCTGCAGGGAGGCCGATGCACTGCCAGGTTCCTGGAGTGGAGTACGCAGTGGGGAAGCATGCTGTACAGACCACGCTGGAGTCAGCAACTGCCATTGCCGTGTCCTACAGTGGGGTGCTTTACATCACAGAAACTGATGAAAAAAAGATTAACAGGATAAGACAGGTCACAACCGATGGAGAGATCTCTTTAGTTGCTGGAATACCCTCAGAGTGTGATTGCAAAAATGACGTCAACTGTGACTGTTACCAAAGTGGAGATGGCTATGCTAAAGATGCCAAACTTAATGCCCCTTCCTCCTTAGCTGTGTCTCCGGATGGCACCCTGTATATTGCTGATCTGGGAAATATTAGGATACGGGCTGTGTCAAAGAACAAACCCTTGCTGAATTCAGTGAACTTCTATGAAATTGCTTCTCCGACTGACCAAGAGCTTTATATCTTTGATGTCAACGGTACTCACCAATACACTGTGAGTTTAGTCACTGGAGACTACCTGTACAATTTTAGCTACAGTAATGATAATGATATCACTGCAGTAACGGATAGCAGTGGGAATACTCTTCGTATCAGACGGGATCCCAACCGGATGCCAGTAAGAGTGGTCTCTCCTGATAACCAAGTCATCTGGTTGACAATAGGCACTAATGGATGTTTGAAAAGCATGACTGCACAAGGGCAGGAGCTTGTCTTATTTACCTACCATGGCAACAGTGGACTTCTGGCAACTAAAAGCGATGAGACTGGATGGACCACTTTTTTTGAGTAAGTACATTAAATGAAGTCAGACGCCAAATAGCTTTATCGAGTTATACAGAACCATTTGAGATATTCCTGGAGACTGGTGAAGTAGCTGTAAAGATGAGCTTTGATAACAAAAAGCACAGAAACATAATTCTTGTTTCCTATGCTGTCTTCCTCTGTCTGACTTCTTCTAAACATTGTCTCTGAATAATTTGAAATTCATTATTTAGAATTTCAGTTTTATGTATTGAAATAGTAGTGAGACATTTCACTCTTGTCAGGAAAGCCGTAACTCAGACAACCATGATTTTGTAGATTTGCATCAAAAAACTAGATTTTCATCCCATTTGTTCATTAGATTGACATTGTTCTGCAGCAAATACTGACAAGAAATTTGTCTTCACTGCTCAATATTTTTTTTCTTTCTTTTTTTCTAAGTAAAAGCATGTCTGCATGGTCTTTTACTCCCCCCAAAAGGCTGGATGGGTATTCTTTTTTTTTCTTTTTTTTTTTTTTTTTTAAGTTGTAGAAGGTTGTGTTTCACTGAGTGGTGAATATGCAGGATCTCCTGGATGACATGGCAGGTTTTCACAGAGATGGGCTCGGGCAGGGAAAGCTGAGAAAAGAAATGTGGGCTTGTTAAGGGTCGAGGGACCGAGGTAACAACTCCTCGAATTCCTTAACGATTCCCTCTGTCTTACCAGAGACAGAAGGGGTTTAAAGGGGAAGGAAGAAATTCACACCTCGGTCTGCGTTTGGAAAACTGAAACAAACTTTTAATGAACAATAAAACTATACACTAATATATATATAGGCACAAACCGAGAAAAAGGAAAAAAAAACGAAGAAGAGAGGACTTAGATAAGCAGAGTTCTGTGCAGAGTTCTGCTCAAGGTCAGTGCTCTGGGCAGGCACCCAACGGCAAGCGGCAAAGGAGAGGAAGGGCGGGGGGAGGAGGAGCCCCCACACACAGCCGATTTAATAGCAGGGAAAAGCTTTCGGCACGAAACAGCTGGGAGAGCTCAGTCATCACGCCCGGTTCTAGACGAGATGGGACTGACGGCAGCGACAGTTCAGGGTCTGTAGTCTTCAGGAGGCCCTTGGGTCGCTCTCAGGTCTCGGGCCTAGTCCCGGCCTGGTCCCGGCCTAGCCGGCAGCTAGCAGAATCCGTGGGAGTCCTCTCTCCGTGAAAGTCCGGAAGTCCAAGAAAGAGAACACTCCTCCGGTCTCAGTTCTCGGGCCTAGTCCCGGCCTGGTCCCGTCCTAGCCGGCAGCTAGCAGAATCCGTGGGAGCCCTCTCTCCGTGAAAGTCCGGAAGGCCAAGAGAGAGTCACTGCCCCGGCCTGCTGCTTTTTAAAGGCTCCCCACGTAACGTTCCACCTGACCCCATTAACCAGTTAAATGCGGAATTATCGTATTTGCCTGGAATAATTCTATTTGTCCATTACCCAAAACAAGGAAGTTTCAGCTCAAACCAGGACAGGGCTGTGAGGGGAAATGTTAATTCCTGTAGGAATAAACTGAAAACAGAGACCACCAGCAACATGTCATGTACAGGTGCAAGCATAACGGTGAGAGGTATTAGTGGAACAGTAGGCTTTGTATTTTTTCCGGTCTCAGAAAAAGTCTTTCCAGTGAATTGCTCTACCCTGTGTTACAGTCATTAAGTCATCAACGCCTGTTTGTAACATAGCAAAACATTTCACAGAATCCTCAATTATATTGACTAGGGAAGGTCATGACAATTTATAGATAAACTAGTAGAACCTGAGAGATCATCTATGGGTTTTATAGACAACTTCATTCCCAAATGGGCTGAACTACAAACCAATACACCAAACAAAACATAACAAAAATGCAGCTTAAAACACAATTTAGTTCAGAAAAGATCAATGTAGAAGTAACACAGATATATTTCAGTCGTCTCTGTCAACTGGAAAAATGTGTGTATTTTTAAATCGCATGAAAGACATGCTAAGGTTGTGAAAAAATATATCTATGAAGGAGTGGAAGACGTAGAGTTAGTATGATAAGAAAAAGTGTTAGAGGGCCCTTAGCTGAAGTATTCAGGATTACAAAGGGTATCAGGAAAAGCAAGGAAGTTCCTCTTCCTTCCCCCCACCCCCCTCTTCTTTTCCTCTGTCTTTATGATGAAATGCAGTGGCAACTGCTGCCAAGGTCAGGGCCTAAAAAAAACCCCTTTCAATTCAGTGCACATGATAAAGAAAATAAAGTGCCGGTGTCAGGCAGTGGCAGCAAAGCCAAACATCTGTATTCCGAGATATCTTCACATTTCTGTCAGTGTACATTTGGCTGAGGCAGTGTGCAGGAGCACTCGGAGCACCTGTATCTACTCTCCAGCCTTTACGTGTGCACGTCAGAGGCATGAGAGCAGCAGGTGCCGCTTCACTGCATATTGTGTCCTGAAGTGGAGACAGGGCTAGAGATGCTGATGCCTAACAAAGACAGCAGGTGGAACGGCGCTGCTGCCAGTTTTAAGGTATTCTTACAATAATCTGTAAATTGGCAGGGCTTTGGTAGCGGGCACATTCCCAAAGCATTAGCGCACATCTGTAATATTTAATTGTGCACTGGTGCATCCGCTGCATGTCTTTTTAGGTCCTGCCAAGAGGACACAGAAGCACATCAAGGATGCACAGAGGAATGAGAAAGCGTTTGATGGGAAGGCATGTGTTCCCTTTCTCAGGAGTTAGCCCTGTCCAGTATGCTGAGACCAAAGCACGGCTTCGGATGGACTGGGAATAGTCATCCATTTCCACAGAGAGGAAATACGGTGTTTAACTGTGACACGCTCAACCACTTGTTTCCAGCAGGCGAGTTGGGCAAGGCAGTCAATTTGGGGGATAGTGAAGTCCCTTAATGAAATTAAGGCATCTGCTGGGTACAGCAGGCACTTTAAATCATGCTGGCATTCATACTGGCTAATTGAGGACCTAGAGTTTTAATCAGGGCAGTAATTTCTCACCATGTTGCCTGTAGTTTTTGTGTAGCCTACTGTGGTGTACTGCAGAAGTAGCTGATGGCTCCTGAATGTACTTTAATGGTGTCTGCATGATCACAAAAAAGTGGATATTGTATTCACTATTAAGTGGTTGATAGGTCTATATTTTTGATCATAGGGAGAATTTAGGGTACTGTGTGTCATGAAGTATGTGGTTGTTCACTGAGTCTGTAAATAGCCATCTTTGACACCTGATCTGCTTTTGTGCAGACTCTCTGAGCTGAGTTAGGTTATGCCCGGCTGACTTACAGAGAACCCAAAGGGCAGGCTATTCCCCTCAGTAAGTGTTAGTATTATTTCCAAGCTGCTGTTTATGCACTTACTGAACAATTACCTCCAACCAATGTCTCATTAGAATTCCCAAGCTGAAATAATTATAGAGAAAGCTAGGCAATTTCATTCACCCCGAATTTGTAAGTGTATGAGGCTTTTGCGGAAGCAAAGATATTAATCTCCTCCCCATAGCCATGGTGAAGCAGTAATCTGTTTAATTGCAACAAGGAAGATTCAGATTAGACATTTGGAAAAACTTCACGGTGAAGATTTTGGAGCCCTGGAGCAAACAGACAGTGATAGTGACCCCTCGCCCTTCACAGACTGTCTTTAAAGAACAGATTAGACATCTTTCAGGACTAATGCAGGAAGAGCAGATTCTGCCTTGGGGTAGGGGTTGCACCACATGACCTCTCAAGGCCACTTCCAGTCGTGTTTTCTATGATGCTCTCTACAAGCTAATACCAAAAATAAAAAATTGCACCGATTCTGTAAAGCTACATGGAATAAGTGGGGGGGGAAAAAAAAAAAAGCCCCATGTTCTCCTTGCCAAAACAGCATTCTTAAAAACATCCATCAGGCATCATAGCTGCTTACTTCTTTTTAACATAAAATCTCCATGCATCAAATTTGTGTCTGTATATTTCCCTTTTGAAGAAAAAATAGGTATAAACACTACTATTTTGTCATTTTTTATTCGAGGATCAGCAAACATTATTGTGACTTTGCTTTGCAGTGCTGATGATTTATCTGTAACATTAAATCTGACTCAGTCGGGTTTCCAGAGGCTTCTGCTACTATTGCCAAAGTAGATGGAAACCATGTGTCTCGTAGAAGGGCTCGTGTGAGGGGGACATGTATGCATGTGTTTATCTCTCTCCCAGCTGTTGCATATTTGCATTTGTAGATAGTGTGAGCTGAAAAATTTTCAGCTGAAGAGTTTTCTGTTGAAAAAATGAAGTCTTGTTAGAACAGAAAGGTTCCCTCAAATCCCAGGTGAGGAATAAGAAAACAGGGGAAGAAATCATTCTGACTTCCTTGTTCTATTTTAGTAATGGCAAAATATTTCCATTTCGTTGCTGGCTGCATTTTCTTTTAATATCAAATTTTATTTATGTATTTTATGTACCCTTTTGTATTATTCAGGTTCTCAAAATATTTTGGGAAGGGGTTAGAATTTGTATTCCATGGTGAATTTAGACTTTCTTGCCACTCGGAGTTAAAACTTTTGATTGTTAGAATGTACAATGGATTACAAGTGTCATTTTTCAGCTAGCTCTGACTATGCCCTTAGGTTGTCACACATCAGTTAAAATGGCAGAAGTTACATTGGAGTAAAAATACGGCTGGTTTTTCACTAAAAAAAATCAGTCTTTGGAGCGAATTCAGTAACAGCTTCATTAGCTATTCTCTTGTGCAGATCTGTTCATATAATCGACACGTGGATCTGCAGAACTTCGATCATTTCTCTTGAGTTCCTCAGTGATTTGAGAGCAGATTTATGAAAACAATTTAATCTTTTTTGCTTTTTAGAATGACTTTTGAGTGAAAATAGAAATCTTTGAAAAAACTTTGGAAAACATCTTTGAAAGAACATCCCAAATATTGGCAATCACTGCTCTGGCACATGTTAAAGCATTTGGACTTGTTTCTTTTCATGGCTTTTTTCCACAGTCTAAATCACACTAAAATAAGATCCTAGAGAAGTTTACTTCTTTATTTCATTTAGCCTGGATGCTAATTAATTTAAAGTTTATTTTATTTAGCCTACATTTTGCCCGAAGAAGGGAAAGGTTGACGTACAGGAAGTATTTTTTTTACCCTCTTTGTGCTTTTTACAGTGAAAATTGTATGCACTAACTTGAATGATTTAGGATATCATGTAATCTCTTTTCTGTATTTATTTACAGGCTTCGATTCTTTTTATATATATCTTTATGGCAAAACGGATTTCTAAATTCCTGCTTTGTTAAGGGTTATAGCCTGCTGATCAAAATTTACACTTTATATTTCAAGAATGTGTACCCTTGAAAAGTACTGTTACTAAAATTTGTAGTGACTGTTATCTGTTATCAAAGGTCTAAAAACTTGTGGAATAAGAAAGACAGGAACAGAGCCTTCAGAAAAAGAATTGAAAATACACACCTGCTGAAACACCAGTGGAGCCATATGAAGCTAAAAGTCATTCAGGTTTTAAAATGAAATTATAATATTAAACAATGTATAAGAGTAATCAGCCTTATCAAATTCTGTTGTTATAGAATTGTGAGATACCTGAGCTGGAAATTATTAACTATAACTGCATATGATGTACGCATAATATGAACATTTAAGCAAATAAATCTGAAAAGTTGAACTAATTATATGCATTTTGGAAGTGACACTTCCTAGCTAGCCTGTATGTCATTATTTTTGTGCAGCAGTTTCCATTCTGTTCTCACATACAGAGAGGTAAGCCAGGTGCAACAGAAGGAACATTTTCTCTGGTCCTAAGTTTTTGAAGTATCAGAATTGAACTCCTAAAAGCCTTGAAGTGCCCCTGCGCAATCGTTCAGTCATGTAGGAGGTCAGACCTGCCCCCAGCCTGCAAGCCCAGGCCTCCATCAAAGCCCTGGCATGGCAGCAGTTGTCAGCCAGGCTTTAAATTCAGCTGAAAATGGGTTAAAAGTTTACTATTAATTGAAAGCTTGATGATGTTCAAGTGGGCAAATTCCAGAGAAGAAGCTGCTATTGCTCATGATACTTAATCTGACCAGAAGAGTAAAGCAGCCCTCTGAGAAGATCTCAAGCATCTTGTTTAGCCCCACCTCTTCCGAATCATCTCGCTGTCCTGAGTCACTCCCTGGGAGCTACTGGAAGCGGAGCACATGCTTGAGGCACTGTCACGACCTCGTTCCTCTCATTCGGCTTAATCTACAACTACTTTATATAACTTCAGCTGGGCCATTAAGGGCAAGCCCTTCAGTTGAGTTGTCGGCGGCCTGCTACCCTGCCAGTCTCTGGCTGCTTTGTGCTCCTCAGGTTGCTTGAGGAGCCTGTATAGGCTGCTCTGCAAGGGACGATACCCCCAGGGCAAGAAGACAGCCTTAGTTGTCTGGGTGGCACCTGCTGCACTTGGGCTGTGCTGCTAAGGTTGCAGTGTAGGTGTGCACAGCTGTGCTTGGCTCTCAGGTTGTCTCCAGCAGCCACATAGTCCTTGGAGTCCTTAGGACAAATCATGGTCAGCCCAGTGTCAGGTGTCTGGAACCCCTCTCTCTGCAGTCCTAGCCCAGGTGCTTCTTCAGGCTCCACTGTAAAGAGGCAGCTGTTCCTCCATCTTGCAGCTCCCCTGGAAGGTGCAGGCTGCATGTGCTCTCCTTTGGCCTCTTCTAACCCTTTGGTTAAACTCCAGTAACTTTCCTCCCTTAGCCATGAATTAATTCCAATGGCCCATTTTTTCCTGCCTTCTCTCCTCTTGCCGCCTTCTCCTTTTAGGATCAATAATGTAGCAGCAGGCAGAGGTATGCTCCAGACTAAGATGCCTCCTCATCCTTCCTGCAATTTCACTGCCTTTCTTCCATGTCTCTTTTTTGCTCCCTAGACCTTGCCCTCCCTCTATGTTTGTTCCTTACCTTATATCTTGCTCCTTCCCGTGTCTCCTGTCATTTCTCTAAGGTGTGTTTGGCTTCCCTGAGTTTTCCTTTCCCAGTGGTGCATTTCTTCGCAGTCCCCTCTTGTATCTCTTGACAGACCATCCAATGTTTCCCTGAGCACTTCATGTCCTCAGCTCATTTGTCTTCGCCTCCTCCCTCTCCTGCTCAATTCATGTCTCCAAGGAAATGCAACAGAAATCAAAGAGAGTGACATTAGCAAGCAAAGCCCTCTCAAGTTTGCTTTGCTCCCACAGTTAAATTAACGAGCTTTCCAGCCATTCTGGAAAGGTGGTGAAATCATGCAGAATGTGAAATCCTTATGATAACGTATAGACTAAAGAAAATCACAGGTAAAAATCTATCTTTACTGCATGCTGCAGACTATCATCCTTTGCATATTATGCTTTTATTAACGATGCATTCAGAGCTATGGTTTCCTTAAAACTCTGTGGCTCCTCTGGCTGGGACTTGTTTAGTTTCCCCACAAGCACATCATCTGTAACTGTGGGTATCTGGCAACAGGGAACAGATGATATTTTGCAGTTTTCCTCTTGCTTCATCTTAATGCATTGCTTGTGAAATCTGACTTGGAAATACTGAGATTTGGCTCGTAAGAAGTCTGTGGAACTCCTACTGAAAGATTTCATTTAGATAAAAGCAAATATTTAATTCTGATCAGATGAAAATTATCTCCCAATAGTAGTGTCAATTCTCTTGCACTTTTACTGTATATTAAGAGGTTAACAATTCAGTTTTCATAATTAATATTCTGTATCATTTCCTGTAACATTTGTGTAGTTCTTATTTTCCCATAACATTTGTGTTTCTATTTCTGTTCATTTTTCTATCACATTTATGTTTCAGTAATATGAATATCTAGAAAAGCCAAGTCTTTTTTCTTGCAATTTTGGGGCTTTCATTCTAATTTAATTCTGTTTTCTTATAAATACCAGAACTTTGTACAAAATTGTAATCTGGATTTTTTTATCACCTCTAAACAGCATTCTCTGAATGTCCTTGGTATCATAGGGCTTTTTAGATATTTTTATCTTTTTACCATCAACAACCTTCTATAGCTTCTGCTTTTACTGCTGCTGTTTCTTGCTTCATCAGTGTAAAATGTGGTGGCTATAAAGTAATTAACTATACTCATTAAAACAATTTCGTTCAGCCAATTATCATATTCTTGCACTGACTTTTGTGGCATCCCATGAGCCCTTGATTGCAAACCATGACTTACAAGTGCAATGTCTTTAATCTTCCCATATTATATTTAGGCAAGCCACAAAGACATACTCTATTCATTTTTAACCATCCCTGAACTGTCCTATTGGAAATGTTTTTGAGATACCCAGTCCTCGCATAAGTGCCTGTTTATCTGCATTGCTTGTCTCAATCCAGCACACAATATGTACATTTCTCTCTTAAAGCTCATTTCAGGAACTAGCTGGTTCTCTGTTAGTCAAGATTTGGTGCTTCTCCTTCTATCAAAATGGCACAAATTGAAGCTCTAGTAGGCGTAGCTCTACCATTCCATGTAGACCCAAGGAGGCAAGGCTGGCCAAAAGGCAATTGAAACACTTCCCTCTATTCAAACAAGCTGAGTATTCCCCCTGCCCAAAGGGAACTCGTAGTGAAACATACCAAGCTGATACATTCGATTTGTGCATAGCCAATTACGTGCTTTTTAAATCTTCCTATAGCTACCCATCCATACTACCTAAGTATGTAACCACGTTTCATGCAACGTGCAGCTTCTGAGAGGAGCTTACTGACAGTTGTGCTTGCTGACCATGCTTACCATGTTTCCTCTTGAGATATATTGTTAAATACATTTTTTTAATTTCTAATTTCAACTTCCTTTTTCTAAGAATAGAAGTTATGATCTCACAATTTGCTAAACTGGAGCTGTAACTCATCTTTAAATTTTGTAATTATAGTACAAACTGCTGTTACATACTTGTCTTGTAAGATTTGTGCTCAAGTGGAGCACACAAGCTTGCTGTTTCAGACTCCTCCTGCTTAATAACAAAGCAGCCATGTTAAAAATAATCCATATACCATTAGGTATCAGTGTTAATTTTTTTTTACAGAACTGTATTCTGTCCCTATCTCAGTAGTATATCTTGACTAATAATAGACATTTACTAATTTCTTCGTTCTTGAATGTTTACTGTTCATCGTCTTTAGAACTGAGTAGTAAAAGCAGAACTGAGAAACCATTGAATAGGTAATAATATCAAAATAGCAACGCTGAAGACACATATCATGTGTCTTCACATACATCTTACATGTACAAGAAGGAATGAAGTGCTTTGATTTCTGTTGAGAAAATCAGCCTGTGATCTCTGTGATTTTGGAAAGCACTTAGAAGTAAGGATAGTTCAGCAAAACCATAGTATTATTCTTATTAATGACATAAATGTCCTGCATTGTCAATCCAGTCAGCTCTGCTCAGGATCCTGAAAGTACCAATTTCACTTCTGGCTTTATCAGGGCCTTGGTAATACCATTTTTTCAGCTACTGACATGTTAATATTTTTGTCCTGGGTTAGGTTTTTTGCCAAAGAGAAGTCAGGGAGGCTGTAGCCAAGCTAGCCTACTCCCTTTTATACTCACTTCATGGGGGACCTGGAGTGGTGAGGGTGGAAGGGCAGCTCCAGACTGCGTGTGAAAAGGTGGCTCTCTATTTTCAGTCATGCTGTATTCAGACACACAGTATTCGCTTTCAGGCCTCGTTCAGAAGTTGGTCTTCCTTGATGCCCCCAGTGAGGCCCGACTGATCAGCTCTTAGGGAGCCTACAAGGCATGTGCAGATGAAAGTCCCACCTAATTCCCTCCAAAGAGGGGAGCATCTGTCACTTCTGAAGCCTGCACTGGTGTGCTGTACGCTTCAAAGGAGTAAGGATGTTATTCTAGATTAACCATAGAACCTGAATCTAGCAATATTTTATTACCATCTTGGTATTCTATTGTCCTGAAAGAAAAAAAAAAGATACCCATATGATTTTGCTTTCCTTTTGCTAAATTTGCTTTTCAAACATAATGCAATTTAATAAGGCCATTATGTCCACTTTTTAAGATCCTGTAAAAAAACCTTAATAGAGTTTTTACCTTTCAAAGTGGAAAAAAAAAACAAACCCAAACATCGAAAAGAAGAATTAAAGGGGGAAAAGCAACATTGTGGATTATTCTGTGGGCAAAATGTCTGGCCAAACAGACCATCCTTAGGTCCTCTTTTTGCTAAAGGCCTCTGCACTCAGCTCTGATAGTGTGTAAGCAGATCTGACAGCAAGGGGCAATTTCTCATACAAAGTACATATACACTAACATTTCTTTTATTTGAAAGGCCATGCACTGGTATTTATATAGGCACACAGTTTATTTGTACAGTAATAGATGAGCTAAGATTGTGGGGGTGGGAAGTGACACAGAAACAAACCAGCAGCCTCCGGGAGCCCTGAGGTGCAAGACACCGCAGGGGAAGCTGCTGCAGGGCAGGAGCTGGCTCTGCACACCCCAGCAAGAACAGGAGTCTGGATCCTGTGGACCAGGTGGGGCTTAGGGGCAGTGAATTCCCATAAGGGGAAAGTTGAAAAGCGGAGGATGAGTGTTGAGGTCTTGCAGATAAAAGCCTGGCTACTATAATTTAGTTTCATTTTCTGAAGGACAAGCACTCGCTCTTGAATTGGCTACACTCAGTTCAAAAGGGTACATGCTGCTGAGGTGCCTCCCCAGCCCCAGGGAGCTGCCTGTCCCCAGATGATGCCTCTCCATTAAACCACACTGCCTCCATCCTACTGCTGCCAGTGCACCCCTTCCCCCTTGCATATACACTGCAGTTGGTTTTGCAGCTCTTCAGAAAGCACCATCATCATTAATGCTATTTATTTGTGCATTCTTGAGCATGTAAGATGTATGCCAGAAATACAAGTTATGAAAGAATTCTTGGTTTTGTGAATCCTTACAAGAATATACATGGCAGGTGCTTATTGCAGCAAACAGCACAGTGTGAGAGGATTGCAATGAGTGAAAAGTTTGGCCGTCTTCTGGCAAAAAGTGAAGAAACAGCTCCGGCATGATAATTTCGTGTATTGCTTCTTTCACTGCAAAGCACTGCTCCCGCCAAATACCTGTCTCTGGAAGTCATTTTAGATTAGGCTGTGGAGGTGGTCAATTTTACTGCAGCACGAGCACTGAACTCGTGCTTGTTTGCCTGGTTGTGCAATGAAGTGGAAAATGAGCATCAAAAACTTCTCTGTACAGAAGTGAGCAGCTATCATGAGGGAAGGTGTTGATTCATTTCTTTGAGCTCTCTTTCCAACAGACACATTTCCTGCAGTGATTTTCGTTTGGAGTGTGCCTGTTGTTTTGCGGATGAGTTATGGCTGTCAAGAATAGCCTATTTAGGTGAATTGTTCACATCTGGTGTGCTCGATGCCAGTTTACAGAAAAAGAACAAAAACTATCCTTTGAACGTTATGACAAAATAGACACACAAAAAAGCCTCAAAAGCTGCAGTTACAACAGGAGAAGGTGCAAAGAGAAATTGTCAATCACTTTCCAGCTGAGGAAATCTCTTCATTAAACCTGAGCTGAAAAATTCGTCCTGACCACACTGCTGAGATAAAAGACCATTACCTGAATTATTTAACCAGCTGTGCAAACAGTTGCATAAGACTTTCCCAGATGAAAACAGGATAAAGACCCTTTCCTTATGGAAGGCAGTCATCAGATAAAGGAGCAGGAAAAGTGGACCACCTGCTCCAATTTAAGCTTGAGATGTCTGACACTTGGTGGAGCAGGACAGAGAAATTTAGCTGATACTAATACTTCTAATGACCTTCCAGCATCTGTGTGTTTGCGAGTTTGCATTTTCTGTCCAATTTCCATTAAAAAAACAAGTAGGTGGATAAATTCCTGTCCAGAATTGGACTCCGGACTGCCATTTACTTTAGCTCTTCTCTAGAATGCACTCCTGGACTTATTTTCTGTAATTCTTATTCATCCACTATTTTCTCAGAGGTAGACACAGCGGAAAGGGAAAGGGAAACAGAAAGAGAAAAGGGGAGGGAGAAGATGAAGGAGTAGAGCAGGAAGGAAAGGGAAAAGAAGGGAAGGAAGGTGGGGGTTTTTTTTATATAGTTAAAATTCTGTAAGACTGGAAAGAATATTGATTTTTTTTTTCTCATGCGTAACAATATTCCCAGTAAGAACATAGGAAAAATGCTACCCTACTTAGACAATAGTAAAATTTTTAAAAGTAAATAGATCCACTTGTCATAATTTACAAGCCTACTAACATATATCAAATTGTCATGTATGACATATTTGCCTCCTTCTTGTTAAGCAAAACAAAACAATATTAGCAAGACATACAGCTGTCTTACTGTTTCTAGTTCAGTTTAAAAAAACTTATACAAGTTCTGTCTCAAAAGGAAGTTATAGTGTAATATTTGGGGTTTCTTGATATATTTCTCCTGTGAATTCACAAACAAGATACTAAACCTTTTAAGAAGTCAAAAGCACTGTGTGGAAAGAAAGGTATATATGCATACGGTATTTCAATTAATATTATTTTTAAAAAGGCAGGTTATGAATGAGTAGTTATGGATCCACTGAAGTGTGTATTTCAATGAGACTAAAGAAAAAATGAAAAAAAACCGAAGACAAATCATTTTTCTGACCATGCATCTATAGTTTATTTTCACTTCCTTTATTCTTAGCGGGCTTATTCAGTCTTCAGACAAATAAAAAGCAAAAATGCATATCAAAATGAGGAAAGCAACTCAGAAGCAGAGTAAAGGGAAGAAATTAACAAATTTCATTAAGCTGAAATTGAGAGTCTTTTCCTTTCTTTAAACAACCCACAAAATGGTTAAAGATGGCCAGAACTAGGGCTCCCAGTAAGTACCCATGCCCTGTTTGAAACCAGTGGAGGACAGGAGAGCTCCAGGAGGGTGATGAAATGATAATAAAGTGATGATATATAAACTATGGGTTTGTTTCCTTTTGATCATCAAGATAACTAATTGGTACTGGTTTAGCAAAGCAGAGGCACCCTGTCAAGGTGGCTTCTCAGCACGGTAGTATTCCAACTGTGAATTCACTATTTGGGAGGGACTAAACTTACAGTATCCTATGCGAGGCTGAATACCAGTGAAAGAAGATAGTTGCAAACTGGCACTCTTGAACGTTAAAGACGTGTAAATGTGAAGTTAATGGCCTCAACAAGCTGAAGGAGAGGTTTCATTGCCAGGTTAGGACAGATTTTTCAGTACGTGTCACCGTGCTGAGTACACTCCTAAAACAACAGCACACTGCGCTTCTGAAAGTCAGCTTTGAACCTTATGCTCTCACCTGCCAAGAAGCAGCACCTTGGTATATAAGCCTTCCAGTTAATAGTTTAGATCAAGTAGGGTAATGTTCCATAAATTTTTTAGCTGCTCTTGATAATTAGAGACGCGTAGAGGAAATGTCTGGTGTGTGTTGAGTGAGAATGTAACAGCGCTTTTCATTTTACTGTCAAAATTAGACATGTCTATATTATGAAGTGCTTTCATGCTACATTTCTCTATTACAGTGTCCCAACTAATAGTATAATCTGTAATCAGCCTTTAAAGAAATACATAACATACATTAGCACTGTATGTCTTGTTATCTTAAACATGCGGGAGCTGGCGTGCCTCGCTATTCTACCTGACATATTCACAATAGAAAAAAAAAAAAAAGAATTTAATTTCTGGAAGTCTGCAGTGGTCTGTGGAAAAACGGTCCAAGTCACACTTTGCAACTGGCTTTAGCAGCAACCTTTATTTCATTTCTAGAGCTCCCTATTTATGTTGAAGTGACTTGCGATATAAAACATTAATAATGCTCTGCAAATTGGGGTTGAGCTAAATGTGCTCCAAACTAAGATACAATACACATGAGAAACAAATCAGAAATAAAGTAGGGCATTTCCTTCTGTGACAAGGCTTACTGGGAGGCTATCACTGCAAAGTGAAGTGTCCTACATAGACTAGAACAGAAAATGGTCTGGGAAGGAGTGTAATTAAAAGTAAAGGAGATGAACAATGGAAGAGAGCCTTCCAGCAGGTGAAGAGCAAAAGGTCAAGAATATGGGAATCTGAATCATTATCTCTGAGAAATTCTCCCTGCAGAAGGGGGAATCTATCTGGCAGTGGCAAATCATCCTAGAGAGGAAAAAATAATTTGAGCTAAGGGGAACTTCAGCTTGAGGTGGTGGCAGCTACCATTGCTGCTGTCTTCTGCAGTTACTGACCAAATATGTAGGTCGTTACTTTAATGCGAATCAAAGTGAATTGATGGGATTAATGCACATGAGGTCACACCCAGTGAGCAAATTTCCAGTTTAGATTCTTGAAAAGTTTATGTGTGACTTGCTCTTGAGGAATTAAAGCAGTTGGTTGGATGGTTTTGGCGTGGAGTCTGGCATGGGAGAAAGATCAGAGGGCCCTGTGGTAACATGTTTGCCTGAGCCGGTGTTTAGGTGAAAATATCAAAGAGACTGTGAAGTGCCAAATATAGGCCTTTACACTCTAGACTTGAGACCTCACTTCTTTTAGGGCAATTTCAATATTAGGACATGAGACAGAGAAAAGAAATCTCTCAGTCTAAAACTGATAATCTTGGGTGCATAAATTCACCTTGGCAGTGGAATGCAAGAATATTTGGATGTAGTAAGAAAAATGGCAGAGGAATGCCCAGAAGTATGAGTGGTGTTGCTATGCTGAACATTGATAAGGCTTTCATTGTGTGCAAAAAGATATCAAGTATAAAGTAAGTTTTGTATTCGATGTGCTGTGAACAGAATGAAGGACTCAATATAATCCATCAAAAAATGGAATATGTAGTAAACTGCAGAAAGACCTATTTCCCTTCTTCCTTTCTGTTCCTGGCTCTAAAAGTATAAGAAATCCTATTCTTACCTTTCACATCTCAGTCACGTTTTCTTCTTGCACTAGGATGCCTGAACCAAGCAATCACAGCTTTTAAGATTCTTTCAGCTTTAAATCCATGTTTTTAAGAACATGAATGTGTAGCATGATTTTTTTGCTGATCTTTGAACTCTCCCCTTCTGTAATAATATTAGCTGCTTATCTCAGGCTTCTGATGTGCTTTCACGTGTTTGTGAAAGAAGAGAGCAGTTCAGGAACTATAGGCATAGAGTCAAAAACATAATGTGGAAGCAAGAACGTGTAAAACAGGAATAGAATGTTCAGCGCTGCGTAATGCAGTGAAGCCACACACTGTACAGAATACCGTACAGATGTGTAGCATTTTCCAACTCAAGTGATATACTCAGAAATACAATCATTAATTTCTCACAAATATTGTGATTCAAAGAGTGGAAAGTTCTTCTTACAGGGAAATCTTACCTTGTGCAGCTTTGGTAAGCATTGCTTGAAATAAAGACCAGTACTTGGATACTGGAGTCAAATGGCACAAGAAATTCCTAACAAAATAACATGATACCACTTTCAAACATAAAGCAGAAAATAGAAAATGGCACTAATTGGACAATATACGTTTGCCTGGGAGTTGAAAAGGGAAGTTGTGCATGAAAATAAAATAAGTTTATGGAACTGAGGAGTGAGGCTGAATGCCATGAATTCATGCACAAGGAACGTTGCTATGTTTGTTTCAGCCTCCCGCATAAATGCAGTATCTTGGCTTGCCAAGTCCAGTATGTGAAAAAGAGACAAGACTAGGGCTAGAAATACACTGGAAGAAAACCATTATCTTGACATGCACTTAACTTCAAAAAATAAGTCTCCGCTCTTGATTTCCCTGACTTGCAGTATGTTTTCTGATTTTTAAACATTCTTTCCTTTTTCCTGTTGCTAAGTGAAAGTCTTATGTAAACAAAGGAAATCAACTGTGTTAAAAGGGTGGAAAAGACTGTATGCAAAAAACTGTCAAATCCACAGAGTAAGCAAACTGGAAAAAAACATTTTTTTAACCTAATCTTTTCAGTTAGGGCAATGCTGTGCAATACCCATGCCGTTCAGAGTAAGTTAAGAGTGTAGTGGGTTAAAAGTGTTTGGAATTAATTCTCTCAATTTAAGAAAAACAGTTTCTGTAGCCTCAGTGATATGCTTCGGGCTTTTGGGGGGGATGGGGGGGTGGGATAGTGATTTTGTGTTTCTTTCCCAGAAGGAGCGATTTTGATGATAATTGTAAGCATGAAATGTCTACTGCACTGTGAAGACACGCAGGGTCATGTTCTAGTTACTTTTAAGAGACTAAAGCTTCCTTCAGCTTCCCAGTACACCATCACGGGAGAGGAATGGAAAACTCCTGAGAGTAAACAGGTCATCTGTGGGGCCTGGAATCACCCTTCAGATACTTGATTCACTCCGTTGCAGGTACAGGCAGGCTATGCATCTAAACAAGGAGCCTCAGCTGCACACCCACACCTAGGCTGACAAATCCAGGCTGCGGTACTGGAACAGCTAATCTTAAAAGCAGTTCTGTGACCTGAAAATGACATAGTACGTTGCCTCTCTATACTGTGACTATAATGCATGTTTGGGTGTGAGCATGATCTCGGGCCTTGTACCAATGGAGTGTACCTAACACAGCCTAAGAAAAGACATGGACAGTTACCAAAATCGTATCTACCTGTTCATTTTAAATGCATATATAACTGTTGGTTTAAAGAAATGTCAGTAGAAAAAAAAAGCATCTCCTGCATGGTTTATTCCTCAATTGTCAAACTATGATCCGCAGGCAGTTAACGAGTGATACATGCTAGCTGTTCTGATTTCCAGCTACAAGCAGCTGGAGTGAATTAAATATTATGCCAGATCCTTTCTCTTAATAATACAAGGGATGTTAAGCACTCAGGAACAGGAGGGCAGGTGGTCTGCATAATCATTGAATAGGAAAGGCCCAAGAGACACTCCTGTTAAGATACCCTCTTTATGAAAAATTTTGAGGATTCCCACAGTAACAGCAAAATCTAGTAATAATAATAATAGGGAGGGGGTACAGAATGCTACAGAATTTAGCACCAATAAATATGCTCCCTTTGAAATGGTGAATTAGATGTGCAGCAGGATCTGGTCACACTTCAAAGAATAATATGCAGAGCTGAAGATCCATCTGTTTGCTCTTGCTATCACCATTGACGCTCCCGTTAAGCAGTCTTTTGACTACTTCAAAGCACGTTTGAAGTCTTTGCTGTGCCTGTTCCGTGCACAAAAAAAGCAAACGTGCCTTAACAATATGAGTAGCTAGTATTTTTTCTTCATTTTACTTGTAAATGAAAACAATTTGTTCCTGCTATATATCATTTCTGGACTTTTTTTTTTTTTTTTTAGCTATGATAGCGAGGGTCGTCTAACAAACGTTACATTCCCAACTGGAGTTGTCACTAATCTTCATGGGGAAATGGAAAAGGCCATTACAGTGGACATTGAGTCATCCAGCAGAGAGGAAGATGTCAGCATCACTTCCAACTTATCATCGATTGATTCTTTCTATACCATGGTTCAAGGTACTATAAACAAAAGGTTTCTAAGCAGATACGGCCCCGAAAACTGTTTTCTTATGGTACCAGCCGCTCAAATCAGATGCCTTAGAGGGAAACTTTAGAGGCATAGTGTTTGGTTTTGTACTTATATAGAAGGGCTTGTTCAGGGAAAGGAGTCGCAATGAAAGTAGAATTCAATATGTTTTCTGGGCAAACAGCTTTTGTAAACAGCTATGGGAAACAGTCAGAATACCTGCTTTGCATTAAAGGGAAATCTTGGAGACAGAAATGGATGGAAAAGGGAAAAGGTGCAGAAATAGCATTGAAGTGAGATTGTAGCTTTAAACTAGCATGTGACATCCCAGCAGACATATCCTTGTAGAAGTCAGTAGTGACGGTACGCTAAGCATTAGGCCAAAAATGCCTAGTGAAACAGCAAAAACTGTTTTGTGCTAGTCCAAAGCATATACTCTGAGAGCGGGGTTGTCTTACATGTTTAAGTTCCCATTAAGTTCCCATTAAGTAATGAAGATAGTTCCCAGAGTGCTCTCACATGATTCAGATATTCTTACCAAAGTCACCATGAGCATTTATTACCACTGGGTCAGTTATGAGAAGCCAAGATGTTCCATGCACGTGTTGCATAAAGTATGCAGGACAGAGGCAGACCCAGCCAGATGACCTGTGCTTCTCCTCTTTGCCTTTTCAGATCAGTTAAGAAATAGCTACCAGATTGGTTATGACGGCTCACTGAGAATCCTGTACGCCAGCGGCCTGGACTCACACTATCAGACAGAGCCGCATGTGTTGGCTGGCACTGCCAACCCAACAGTGGCAAAGAGAAACATGACCCTCCCAGGGGAGAACGGGCAGAACCTGGTGGAGTGGAGATTCCGGAAAGAGCAAACCCAGGGAAAAGTCAACGTGTTTGGCCGAAAGCTTCGGGTAAGCATGCAAGCATTCATGGTATCCACTGCCTGATCATTGAGAGGAAATGTGAATACATTCCAGTAGGTTTGCTATCCATCAATCACAGAATATTTACCATAGGCAAGTTTACTGTAGAGCTGGAAGTACTTGCTTTTATTATGTTATTTATTGGCTGGTTTTCCTTATTAATTGTTCTTTTCTGTGGACTTTAAAGTGTTTGGTTTAGCCTGGAATGCTTCAGAATAAAATGGAATAAAATAATAATTTTCTGCTTTCCTTCGCTGTTTTTGTTCCTGGTACTGAATTCACACACCTGATTTTGAATCTTGTTTTATATTTTTCTACCATGTTAGCACAATCCTAGGGTTTTCTTTCTTTTTTATTTTAAATAAAAATTGTACTAATATTTATAGGATAAAGGGTATAACTGTGTGTGCACATGTACAGCATATTCCTCTAATATATGTCTTTACCGTTTCGTTGGCATTTCTTCTTTCTATATAGTGAGTGAAACTATGATTTATGACAGCCATTTGGTAAAGACAACATAGATAAAGCATTTAAAATTGGGTCGCCAGGAGACCATTTCAAGACCACATCAGAGGTCTGACTTCCTATTAGAACTCAGTTCTTTAAAATAAGGCCTAGGCAGTATATCAAATGAAGGTAAGTCATTTCAGACTTGTAAGAGGTAACATGCCATTTTAAACCTTTAAATATTTTAGGACTTCCTTTGCGATAAGAAAAGAGAGAGTGCTGTCACGCACCTTATATTCCTCTCTACCACTTGCTCTGCAAGAAGAATGGATTCTTTTTCCAAGAAGGAAGAATGGTTATGCACAGTAGCTGCTGCTTAAGGACAACATACTTGTACCTAGCTATGGCAGCTGTCTTACGTGGGTAAAGAAGAGGCAAAGGAAGCCATGCTTCTGGAGGTCATCCTTGTGGTTTTGATTTATAGGCATGTCATTAAATAGCACAGTGGGATAATACAGCTACCAATTCTTTTGTGGAAAAAAAAAAAAAAGAGAAAAAAAATAGCCATTCCAATGGCATTTTGTTTTGGCAGTGAAACAAATTGCCATGAGTCCAGTTTCAAAAGTGAAGCAAAATTTTGGCGTTGAAGTGCAGAGGAGGTAAAAGAAATGTCATGAGCAACTTTAAGTCAGAGGAGTTAACAGGAAAAAAGGAAGAGCAGAGAAGAGGGAAAGATTTAACAAAATGGAGGGGAAAGTGAGACATTATAGATTAGGAGAAAACAGTCGTAATTAAAAGTGTATACAAATGGGGGAAATAGGGCAGGTGGAGAATATGGGCTAATAAGAGAAAAATGCCTCAGGAAAGAAAAAAGTAACTTGTCAGCAAAGGAAAAAAAACAGGTTTTTTGAAATTGATTTACAAGTAAAAATATTTCAGAAATGTCACTCGGGGGTGGGTGGGGAGACGTAGGAAACTAGAGAAAGAAAACAACAGAAAGCAGAACAGGCGTAACTTAGGGAGCTCATCACTGACGTCTACAGATATGTCAGTAACATTTTGCTGCAAAGACAAATGTAGACCAAAAAAAGTGACAAAATATATTGCCAGTAAATGTACTCATATATATGGCACTTCCACTGCATTATATATATACAGTATCTAACATTACAAAGCACACTCTCAAGTACTGTCTTAGTTTCCTTTCTTTTGTTAGTTCCACCCACTACTAGTAGTCTTTATGAATAAGTTAATTAGGAATTATGTCACCCTGCCTTAAGCCAGCAATGCTCTGTCGATCTTACTTTTGTTCATACTTGTTTTGTAATTGTTCAATAAGCTAGTTTTGTCCCTGGACCTGTACATTTGGTCTGTAGGCTTGGCCTTTGGCAGAAGTCCTGACAGTCCTGTACATGAATGCGAAGAGCCTTTTTAGGGCCTTTGTACTGAAGCCAGACAGATCCTAGCTCACAAGGGTCTCTGATAAAGGAATGGGTATGAGCTCTGTTCTCACGGAATACACCCACAGTAGAGAGGTAACGTAGATGAGCGTGCTCACAGGAAGAGTTTGCTCTGCCTCATCCTGAGACCTGACATGCTCTAGGCTCTGCAGAGGTCCCTAATTTTCACATTAACTCTTGAACCTCTCTGTAAGGCACAGCAATATCCTCCTACTCCTAACGGGGGAATCCCAGTCAAATTTTGTGCTTCTCATTGAAAGAAAAACCGAGTTAAAGCAGAGTATGGTAGATGGACACCTAAATTACTAAAACGTAGCAGGTAGGGACTGTCCAGTGACTCTGTTTTGTGTTGTTAAGTGTTTCTTCATTAAAGATTTCTGAATTAATATTTTTATAATAATGAAACCCGGAGGTTTCAAATATATTTGCAGTGTGACTCCTAGACACAATAAAAACATTCAAGTTTTGCTGTAGAAGTATTTTGATAGCAGAGCTGTTGTTAAGTAGTGCTTCAGGTGAAGGTAGTACTTTAGCTGACGTACGTTATTCCAGCCCTGTACTGTCCAATGAAAGAAGCTGTATCACCAAAACTTCTTATTATAATGGCTGTCTATATTACATGATTGTACACTCACAGCCAAAACCTCACCAAAAGCTCGCATGTGTGAATGCAAGAGCTCTGTCAGCAGAATCTGTAAGCATCAGTCTGGATGGAGAAAGAGGCATTTGCTTTCTTTCCCCTTGCATCCTGCCCTTACACAGGCAAGACAGATGGAAAGTGAGAAGGCAAGGGACATTATTATCCCATTTAGCAGATAAGGCAGTGAGACAGGCAGATTAAGTACTTTGCTGCAATTTACACCGGAAGGATGTGCTTAGCCAAGAAATTAACCACAATTGCTTGGACATCTGCCTTAACCGTAAAATCACCCTTCCCTCTTTGCCAGTTCAGAAGTCGGAAGTGCCCATTCTCACTGCAGTGCCTGAGAGGTATGCAAGAAAATTAGTACAAGTCATAATTAAATGTAAAATAAGGAAAGGGAGAGAAGGGGTGGGAAAACAATCAAAGAAGCAAAACAGGCAGAGATGAATGCAGGTATGTGTGGGAGAGTCTGAGAAATAAACTCCAGAGATAAAAAAGGTTTAAGAGTTAATTTAGGCGAGTGAATATTAGATGTCGGGAATTTTAAACAAAAACTACCTGAAAGTGAAGAAATTAAAAAAAAAAAAAGGGAGGGGGAAGAGAATTGAAAATGAATTGTCATACTTCTAGAATCAGTCTTGTAGTGTTAGTTTTTCAAAGTATATTTAAATAACATTTGATGGCTCATTGAACAGATAAAGTTGCTGTTGTTGAAGAAATTAAAAAAAAAAAAAAGGGAGGGGGAAGTGAATTGAGAATGCATTGTCATACTTCTAGAATCAGTCTTGTAGTGTTAGTTTTTCAAAGTATATTTAAATAACATTTGATGGCTCATTGAACAGATAAAGTTGCTGTTGTACATCTGCTAGACTTTGTGTTCCTTACTTGAAAGATTTCCATGAAAACATGACTTTTGCTCCTAAATTGATATAGCAGATTGTTCTCATGATAGTGATTTCTTATTAAAAAAAGAGAAAGTTATTGTAGATAGGTAGGTAGACAGACAGAAGCACAACTGAGCATTTATAGGATATTTTTTTCGTATTTGCCTATGACCCATCACCAGCACTTTTTAATGCCTTTTTGTGCCAATAATAAAGAATCCAATTTATATTGATCTTTTAGAAGCTTATCAGCCTCAGAGTGTAAGTACCAACAACCATTATATATGGATTTTTTAACGTGCAGCCCTGAAAAATGTAAAAATGCAAAAATCCTCCAGTCATTTCTTTGGTCGGGGTATCTAATCTCTGAATGTTATTTAGCCATCTTACGTTACCTCTTTGTAATGTATGCATCAAGTACTTGAAAAGGAATTTTAAAAAAATTCTTAATGCACATAGCGGTTTGTCCATTTGTTCCCTACTTCCCAAATGTCAACAAAATACAGTATTGAAAAATTGTAGTTATCAGTGTTTCACACCCCCCGGAATAACTTTAAAAAGTCACAGCAGATACAGAAGTAGTTTGCAGATGAGCGAAGAAATCCTAGGGGCCTGTGCAGAGGCGACACAGAAGTGCAAAGATACCAGTGCAGGAAAAGAAAATCAGACATTTTCCCTTCATTAATACAACACTGAGAGCTGAGTCAATGCAACTGAAAGTTCATGTATTTAGAACATTAAAAGGGGAGGTGGGGAGGGGGGCGGGGTTGGGATCTGAACATAAAAATATTACACAGACGCCATTAGCCACCACTGTGGTTTACGTATACAGTTTTCAACATAAGTGTATCTAGGTTAAGGCTTTACTTCCAAATCAAAATAAATTTCAAAGCCTTTGTAACTCTTTTTCAGTGGTTCAGTAGGCTTCCAGTCATTTCTGGCTGGTCATTAACTGGTCAGTTAACCAGGTGAAAAACACAATCCTCTGCTAAAGATTTCAGCCTCAGAAATACATTGCAGCAGTGGATGGTATACTGAGTCAAACTACTGTTTGAGGCAGAAGGGGAAAGCCCGTGTTCTAAAAACTGTTTAATCTTAATTTGAAGATTTAACATGCTTTTAAAGAGCTTAGTTTTGTATTTAATGCTTTGAAAAATACTTGCTGTGGAGGATCAGGATTCATTTTTTTCTTAGCGTGATTGTTATGAAATGGACAAGCGGTTGCTGGGAATACGTTTTGACAATAATTTGCTAGATATACTTTGGATAGCGTACAAAAGAAGTAGTTTGTTCGCTGAAGTGGCCATTTTTAGTGCAGAAGTTTTCAGGGCATGTCTTTCAGGTTTTTCTTAACAGTTGAGTAAGCGTCAGGAAAGAACACATTGCAATGAATTCTGGGCCATCTCTTCAAATAATAAGACCTTCTAAAGTAGATGCTAATATAATGCCTTACATTTATATCAAGAAGTCGCTAAAATAATTTACGCATGCAGCAAATCAATCACTGTAGATGGTATTTAAAGAATAGCTAGCTTTGTGGAAATAATAGGTGCCTAGGCTTTGAACAGCCTGATTTATTGTGTCATTTTGTTTGCTTTAAAAAGGTTAATGGCAGAAACCTCCTTTCAGTTGACTTCGATCGAACCACAAAGACAGAAAAGATCTACGATGACCACCGTAAATTTCTGCTGAGGATTGCCTACGACACATCAGGGCACCCCACTCTTTGGCTACCAAGCAGCAAGCTGATGGCTGTCAATGTGACCTACTCATCCACAGGTCAAATAGGCAGCATACAGCGAGGGACAACGAGTGAAAAAATAGAGTATGATGGACAGGGAAGGATAGTGTCCAGAGTGTTCGCTGATGGGAAAACTTGGAGTTACACATATTTGGAAAAGGTAAAGAACAACTCAGGCTTGGTATGTGCTGAAATTTTGCAGCATCTGACTGCTGCATGCAGAGCAAAAATAGGTGGTAGAAGCACATTTCAATTATTCTAAGTATAACCATGTGATTCCTAGGGGAATGTTTTATACAATAGATATGTAATCAAGCTGTAGCTAATTGCTGGGAATTGGTATGTTTTTAAATTATTTAGGCCACCAACTAACAAGAAGCATCTGTATTTACCTTTTATCTTAACAGTTTGAAATAAGGTACAGGGACTAGATCTCTGCAGTGTAACTCAGTTGAAAATAATTTGTTTGTAAATTCTTCACTGTTGGTTTTTTTATCACTAAGAAGAAAAGCTCTTGTTTCTAAGTAGCTACAGCTTTCAGTTTGTACTTGTTATATGTTGCAGAATCAAAATAAATGATAGGCAAAAGATTTGGAATCTTCATTATATATAGCGATTGCTGAGTGATAGCTTTCCTTTTAGAAACACCCATGAAAATCCCCCTTGCGAGTTCTCGTGCCTGCTGTACAAAAAGAGAATCCATTTCTTTCTGGAGTTTAAATATATTTCTACTGAAGCTGTTGCTCCGCAAATACTGTTGACTAGTCTTTGCAGACATAATTTAAACAAGACCTATGATACATAATAGCCACGCATCAGAAGAATGTCAGAATAATTCCAACTAGCTCCTTTTGATAAACAACTGTCTTGCCTATGTCTTAAAAGCTTCCAGAACAAGAACACGCTATTCAGGGATCTCAGGCTATTCAAATTCTTCAAAATCATCTCTAGTTGAAGGGAGGAAATTGAATCTCCCATATGTTGTTCTCCTCATGAGCTAATGGCTCTAAGTCAGTTTTACTTCTTCCCATATAAAACATGACTTATCTGAATCTATTGACAATCTGCTGTTTAGCTGTGAGTGCTTGATAAAAGAGTGATACAGTCATAACAAGTAGCAAATTATGAATGTGGAACTACTAATTACAGAACCCTTTACAATTAAGTATCCAAGTAAATTAGGCAGGGAGATGTTAACAACATCTAAGGTCAAGGATAACTCAATTAAAGAGGAGATAATTTTCTCAAGTGGGAATTTCACATTTTTGTAAAGAAATAGTATCTGTATATGTGTGTGGAGGGGGATACTCCACCATTTGTCACATTGTAAAAATCTGTTCTTAATTTTCAGTCAATGGTTCTTCTGCTTCATAGCCAACGGCAGTATATCTTCGAATATGATTTGCTGGATCGGCTTTCTGCTGTCACCATGCCCAGTGTTGCTCGTCATACCATGCAGACTATCCGCTCCATTGGCTATTACCGGAATATATACAACCCCCCGGAAAGTAATGCTTCTGTTATAATGGACTACAATGAAGAAGGGCAGCTCCTTCAAACTGCCTTCCTGGGGACAAGCCGAAGAGTATTATTCAAGTACAGACGGCAGACCAAGCTCTCAGAAATTTTATATGATAGTACAAGAGTTAGTTTTACTTACGATGAGACAGCAGGAGTCCTGAAAACAGTAAACCTCCAAAGCGATGGTTTTATCTGCACCATTAGATACAGGCAAATTGGCCCACTGATTGACAGACAGATTTTCCGCTTTAGTGAAGATGGAATGGTAAATGCCCGATTTGACTACAGCTATGACAATAGCTTCAGAGTGACTAGCATGCAGGGTGTCATCAATGAAACCCCATTGCCTATTGATCTCTACCAGTTTGATGATATCTCTGGCAAAGTTGAACAATTCGGAAAATTTGGAGTTATATATTATGATATTAACCAGATCATTTCGACAGCTGTAATGACCTACACAAAACACTTTGATGCACATGGCCGCATCAAGGAAATTCAGTATGAAATATTTCGGTCATTAATGTATTGGATTACAATTCAGTATGATAACATGGGACGAGTGACAAAAAGAGAAATTAAGATCGGGCCATTTGCCAACACCACAAAATACGCTTACGAATATGATGTAGATGGTCAGCTCCAGACGGTTTATCTGAATGAAAAAATAATGTGGCGATACAACTATGACCTGAACGGCAACCTCCACTTGCTCAACCCCAGTAGCAGCGCCCGTTTGACACCACTTCGCTATGACCTGAGAGACAGAATTACCCGCCTAGGTGATGTTCAGTACCGATTAGACGAAGATGGGTTTCTGCGTCAGAGGGGTACTGAAATCTTTGAATACAGTTCAAAGGGCCTTCTTACTCGAGTTTATAGCAAAGGCAGTGGGTGGACAGTGATTTACCGTTATGACGGCCTTGGACGACGGGTTTCCAGTAAAACTAGCCTTGGACAGCATCTCCAGTTTTTTTATGCAGACCTTACTTACCCAACCAGGATAACTCATGTATATAACCACTCAAGTTCTGAAATCACATCTCTTTACTATGATCTGCAAGGACACCTTTTTGCCATGGAAATTAGCAGTGGAGATGAGTTTTACATTGCATCTGACAATACAGGAACACCACTGGCTGTTTTCAGTAGCAATGGTCTCATGCTTAAACAAATTCAATACACTGCTTATGGAGAGATCTATTTTGACTCTAACCTTGACTTCCAGCTGGTAATCGGATTCCACGGAGGCTTATATGACCCACTGACCAAGCTAGTCCACTTTGGAGAAAGAGATTATGACATACTGGCAGGCCGGTGGACAACACCTGATATTGAAATCTGGAAGAAAATCGGGAAGGAACCAGCTCCTTTTAATTTGTACATGTTTAGAAATAACAACCCAGCCAGTAAAATACACGATGTGAAGGATTACATCACAGGTAACAGAAGGTTACTTAATTGCAAGACTGACTCCCACTTGCTCAATAATGTACCTTTCTATGTTCTTATAATCTGGAATCTGATTATCTGGCTTACAGGCTGGGGATATTATCTGGGGAACGTTAGTAAAGAAATTCTCAGGGAAGATAGTTGTTCAGAGAAGTACTTGGTGTTTAGAACCAGACCAACAAAGTGATTTTAGCTTGGGGGATGCTGGGTGAAGTTCCTAAATACGTTCTGTTTGGAAAAGTTCTGTATAAAGAAGCATTAAGCTTCATGAGAATAATTGCAGCAAACGCACTTAGCAGAAATAGTGAAATAGAAAATGGGAGAGCTTGCAAATATTTCATCTAGCTTTAGATGCTGATTTAGGTAGCTCCGTAAGACATGAAGATCCACAGGCCATTATTAGCTTTCAGGTTCGGGTAACTAAGCCTAAACCTTGTGCCATACAGTCTTTATGATGCTTTAGCATTAGACTGTTGACCCAAATAGATAATTCAGGGCATCTCAGTATACAGAGGGGTTGGGTTTTCCAAAGTACATTTTGGAGTACCAGTGGAATACATCTCTTCCTCTCGCACTGACTGAACTGTAACACAAGTTGCCTCATCAAGGGTACATTGCGAGAGGAAAAAGGAGCCCTAGGTTCTGCTTCCAATACTGTTACACATTACCCAGTGCTCTTATAATGAAAAAAATATGGCTTCTTGAGCAAGTACAAGAGTGAGAACCCCTCAAGACTGTTCGTGAGAACCCCCTTCCTTGTGGATTAGAGTCAGACTTCTGGGCTCTGGGCTACTGGCATATTCATGGACCAAAGACAGGAATGAATGAGACTGTAAGGTAGCAAGAGCAGGAGAGGTCTTTCTGTAACGACTCTAACTCATGACCATGGCAGAAAATATTCACTGGATGTTGGTTGATACTTTCCAGGGTAGTTTTTGCAAGGGTACTAATGTAAATTGTCTAAGAAAGAGAAGTCAAATAAGCTCCAGCACAAAGTAATGAGTACACAGCCAGGAGCAGCAAAGGAGGAGTAGGATATAGAAAAGGGGTGTGAATATCTCTTTTGGCAAGAAAAAAACTGCTAATGAGCCACTTCTTGTATAACTGAGTTCTTAGGGAACCTCTATGCTTTTTGTGAGTCTAGAGTTACTGATGTGTGGTGTTTTCCATTCTTCTACGTGCAAAAAGTCTGATTGCACGTCACCAGAAGTTTCTGAAAAATGCATGGCTCGGATAATTTTGAATTTTCAGATTCAAATAGATGTAAATAATCCAAAGTACTTTACACAGACAATGCCAGACTACAGGAGGGGCACTGCCCCACTTACGAGTTTTGAGACTACCAGTCAGAAAAGCATCCTGGGAATCGAGTGGGTTTGCATTAATTTAACAAACAGCAGCTATTAACAGGGTTTTTAATGGACTGCCTGGGATCAAGGATAATTACAGACCTTTGAGTCTGTCCTCTTTTACCATTATGTGCTGTAGGAGACGCAGTTGTAATCAGATTCTTTGTGGCATTGAAAATTATGCACTTAAGTTCAAAAATTGCCCTCAAAATACAGTTTTAGTTCTTTTCTTAACATCTTCTTAACACCTTTGATGTATGGAATATATAGACACACGCAGCTCATATAAGGTTATAATTACAATTAGTAATTTAGCTCCCTGGCAGTTTTAGACACAGAGCCTCATGAGGCGTGTCATTTATCTGGAAAGGTTAGAAATTATTTTAAGGTAAATATTTTTTATTCTTTTAACATTGGGGAAAAGTTGGTTCCCTGTTACGTTTCTTTAGGGTTTTCTTAAATGAAAACTAATAGACCTGGTAAGGAGCACTCAACCAGCTTCTGCTAAGCTTAGTATTTGTGAGAGGGTAGAAAACCAGAAACAAGGCAGAGCACCCAGTCTTGCCCAACAATTGTTAACTAATAAATTGCTGACATCTCTAATTTATTCATTTTTAACAGAACATAAAATGTATCATAAATAATGTTATCTAATGCTAATTTAGCGTCCTATCTGCTTACTGATGCAACTGTAATACAATTTGTTAGCTTTTAATTCAATTGGTCTAACTTCATCTTGAAGAAAGGGAGATTTCTCTTGAATCAAAATAAAGTATCGGCCGAATCATTTAAAAGGTAATTGATTATATAGCTGTTATTTCAGGGGTAGTTTCAAGATATTACAAGAACATATACGTAACAAAAGGACAGGATGTGCTCTGCAGTACTTTTTTCCTTTGTTTTAAAGTATTGATGATGGAGATGTGACATAAAGCGTGTTCAGCTTCAGTTTAGGCTATATTAGAAGAATATAGCTCTACAGAATATAGCTATACAGAAGAACTGTATATTAGTTTAGCCTATATTAGCAGTTAATCTCAGTTTAATTGTGCTCCTCTAGTTGTTCTGGAAGTCACCGAGGCTTCAGAATTGCTGAAACCTTCAAAGCCTTTCGAACAAGCATAATGCAACTCTTACTTAGACGTTTTCTTATAAGTTTAGAACGTCGAGTTTTCCTGTGTAGGCTTGCTCTTCTAGCTGTAGCACAAATCGAAATCCATACATATCAAAACAAAGACTGTTGAGTAATTTTCATGTTACAGAAAGAAATCAGCTGTGCCAAAAGCTATTCCGTGTAAAAATGGTATGATTGCAAAATACCTAACGATTATGATATTTCCCACTTTTTTTTTAATAATTCTCTTTCAGATGTTAACAGCTGGCTGGTGACATTCGGCTTCCATCTGCACAATGCCATTCCTGGTTTCCCCGTTCCGAAATTTGATCTAACAGAACCTTCTTATGAACTTGTGAAGAGCCAGCAGTGGGAGGACATACCAGTAAGAAACTAAACTAAACAAAGAAATTAAACAAGACAGAATGTTCCCTTCTATTCAGATCTTATTAGGCATGGATGATCCTAACAGGGTTACCTGCTAAGTTAAATCTGAACAGTGTTTTTCAAACCTCTAGTTTTTATCTGCTTTCGAAAGAATTTAAGGAATTACATGTGGGTTTTTTTCTTACAGATTTGCTAAGTTAGGTAGCATTTTAAGTAAGCTTTTGTTTGCTTTCAACAATAATAAAAATGCAGAAAGACAATAATCAATGAAAAGAAGTTTAAGACCCCTTAAAGATGTCCAAGTTTCATAGCAGAAACTACAGAGATTAGATTTGTAGTAACACTCTGCCTGAAGGCAGAAACTGAACACTCTAGTAAAAATAGACTGTGAAATAAACAGAAAAACAGGTGATATAAATTATGCATACCAGGCAGCTCTACAATATTACTTCTCTTTAATATTAACCATGTTTTATACGTAAGGATAAAATATTGAAAATGAAATTACCTGAGGTAAAATCCATCACATTACATAAAAGCAAAACTCCTGGTGCTTACGAAATTCTTTGAGAGGAAAAAAAAAGAACTTCAGTCCTGAAAACCTGCTACAGTTTTAAATTATGGGAGAAATTAATGTAGAAGTTAAAATCCTAATCTGCTATTTAAGAAAATAATATTTACAAATCAAACTTACTCAAAGGCCTATGCCCTCAAAAATCCTACAGCTCTCAGTTAAGAAGGAAGTGTTAAGACACAGTAAAACGTGTAATCCCATTGTGAGCAGTTAAAACTGGATCTCTTTTTACGAGAATCATGATAGAGAAATTTATGAGATAAAAAGCAGATATAATCTTAAAGAATCTTACAACCTAATTGAGACAAAAAAAAATCATCAGGAGGGTGGCCCAGCAGAAGGGAGCATATGGAAGCTAATTCTGTATGCATGATGTGAGCCTATATATGTGTGTGTATATATATATAAAAATATTTTTTTTTTTAGTAGCCAGGGATTGAGTAACAGGGAAAGACCTTAGAGCACAGCATGAGAATAGTGTCTCCAATGAGCAGTAGAAGCAGTGAAGGAGGAGCATTGCAAGTACTCCAGGCAAGGTGGTTGTCTCAGGAGATAAGAGAGCTGTCACCAGGCACGGCCGCGAAGAGCTGTCAGAGGTTGTTAATTTAGATCTCAAAGGTTAAAGAATGCAGTTATTCTCTAACAGCAGCAAAGGTGCACCAGGAAGAGAACTAGTCTGGTCAGTGATGAGACCAGACAGCTGATTGTCAAAAATATTCAAGAAAGAGCTCAACAACATGAGGAGTGCCAGGGGCATGTGACACAACAGAGAGAGAGAAGTGGGAGGAAAACAAAGATTCAAAATTCTCAGGTAGAAAGGAGCTGTGACTATGATATTCACTGTTGAACAATCAAATGCAACAGCAGCCAGAAGTACACACATAAACCACTTAGTATTTTGAAACGTTCTGAAATAAGTGAGCTTTACTGAGCTCCGAGGTTTGGCTTCAGAGCTCTGAGGATACACATTAAAAATAAACAAACTTTGTCATTATGAAGTTGCTATAGCATCTCGTTGCTCTCACTGATGTGCGTGCTGTCTGGAATATATTTTTTGTGCTCAGTAGCCTTCATGTAGGATTTACAATGGCTGAAATCCATACTTGTTAGCAAGTGCAGACAGGCATCTGCCACATTCAAGAATTCAGAGTCCAAGTCAATTCGTAATTCCCTCAGGAACTGTCCCCTCCAGAAAGCTGTCCTCATGGCAGAGTAGAACAACCTTTGCAAGCCTTTAGCTAGGCTTCGATTAGCAGCAAGGCTGAATTAAGGTTGGAGTCTGTTAATGACTCCTGCTTGGTCTCCCACCCAGAAATTTGGGAAAACTAAACACCCTTTTGTCTCATTTGTCAGCAATTAATCAAATGGGTTGAACAGTATTTTACTGAAGGGAGAAGGGGTCAATTCGAAAATAAACTGGATCATCTACAAAACTACAGTACTCCTTTTCAAAAGGAGCTATTTAAATCTTTCTCTCTGTTTCCTGCT
>NW_010390125.1:0-9239 GCF_000710305.1 Buceros rhinoceros silvestris | reverse complement strand
TGCTGCGATTGTAGCTGTTCAGGCTAACCGCAGCAGTTATGCTGGCAGGTCTCCTGTGTCCCAGCTTCCCTTCTCTCTTTACCAAGAGTACATCTGGCATACTGGGCTACATACAGCTCTTAACAGTCAAAATAAATGTCTTTAACAGATTCTCCTATCCTAGCTTTTCATCTTCTGCTTTTGCACCTCACAATTACACCTCTTATTTCCCCCCCTTTATAGCACGCCTACCTTTACAACAAGAACACCCCAGATAGATACAGGAAAACATGAAATACCAAGCAAGCATGTTCTTTTCATTCATTGCCTCTTGTCGTTGCTGGTTGTCAACAAATCACTCTGCTGTATTCGAGATTGCACCCATCTGAAGGTCTGGAGGGGAGAAGCTGCTCATCTCTTTCTGGCAGCATGCTGATACTTGGAGTAAAATAGAAGCTCACACACCTAAACTGGCCACAGCCTTTTCACACCTGCCCTTTTAAAAGTTTCTGCAAGTATTTGCAAGAAAGGGCATCAGTCCCCAGTATTCTACCTCACTGCTCTGTACCATTTGCTTCCTTATGGTTTACTGTAAAGACTATGATTACAGTTTGATTCCCTCCTTCCTTTAGCAGCCTGAGAGGTTTTGAGAGCCTCCCTGCAGTTTGGTCTCAATTACCTGAGAGACTCTTATCTCCTGACTCAGCATAAAGAAGGGTTTGATCCTGATCTAAAGCACAGCTTCATGACCTGCACAAATCTCCTTAGTTTGAATGGACTCATGGTAGAGAGGAAACACAGCTGAACAACCTCAGAGGATGAGATGACACTGCAGTAAGATAGCGCTTTCTTTCCCGTATTAAGTATTCGTATTGCAAAGGTGTGTCCCATGCAGCACAGTAAGTAGCCTCTGAAGTTAAATCTTTATTTTGTGCAGGTTGTCAGGGAGACAAAAAGACAAAAAGCACTGAACATTATCAAACAAAATAGTCTTGTAACTCAGCAGAACAAGCAGTGTGTAGATTTAATTAACTCCTTGGCACTGTCAATTGTGGCATATCCTGTTGTCATCCACGGGCAACACACCAAGAAAGCCTGGCTGTTTGGCATCTAGAGGGCTACAGATGGCTGGTAAAACTTCTGTCTGTTCTTGTTTACAGCCAATTTCTGGAGTGCAACAACAAGTGGCGAGACAAGCAAAGGCTTTCCTTTCCCTGGGAAAGATGGCAGAAGTGCAGGTCAGCAGACAGAAATCCAGTGGAGAGAAGTCGTGGCTGTGGTTTGCTACAGTGAAGTCTCTGATTGGGAAGGGAGTGATGCTCGCTGTCAATCAAGGCAAAGTGCAAACGAACGTGCTTAACATTGCGAATGAGGACTGCATAAAAGTGGCAGCTGTTCTGAACAACGCCTACTACCTAGAAAGCTTGCATTTCACTGTTGAGGGAAAGGACACGCACTATTTTATCAAGACCACCTCCCCTGAGAGTGACCTCGGGACACTGAGGCTGACAAGCGGGCGGAAGGCCCTGGAGAACGGCATCAACGTCACTGTTTCCCAGTCCACCACTGTGGTAAACGGCAGGACTCGTAGGTTTGCTGATGTTGAAATGCAATACGGTGCTTTAGCGCTTCACGTCCGCTATGGCATGACACTTGATGAGGAAAAGGCCCGGATACTGGAGCAAGCCAGGCAAAGAGCTCTTTCCAGTGCCTGGGCTAGAGAACAACAGAGAGTAAGAGATGGAGAGGAAGGCGCCAGGTTGTGGACAGAAGGAGAAAAGAGGCAGTTGCTAAGTGCTGGGAAGGTACAAGGATACGATGGGTACTATGTACTCTCTGTGGAGCAATATCCAGAATTAGCAGACAGCGCTAACAATATACAGTTCCTCAGACAAAGCGAGATAGGTAAGAGGTAACACACTGGCTTAGCTCAGGCTGCCAAAGAGACTGTGTACCAGTACCAGTGTCTTCTACAAAGGAGACCAAACTGTTTTGCTGCATTAATACTTGAGCCTAAGCTTACATCTTTGCTCAGATTTTTTCTGTAGCACAATCTGAACAGACTCTGTAATGAAAAGAGCGCCTTCCAGAAGAATGATACTGCTAATGACAAAACTTTTTTTTTTCTCAATGACCTTAAAGGTGATCTGCTTTAAAGAATATGTTTACATATGCATATCGCTGCACTCAAGTTGGACTGAAAAGTGTTAAAATAAAAGGAGGAAAAAAGAAAAGAAAAAGGCCTACAAATTTTGCAACAGGCTGTGTGTTCCTTTGAGGCACTGTATTTAATTAAGATACAGACCCATACAGTGTTTCCAAATATTACTGAATTGTTGACCTTTGCTTACCAGAAGTAGTCTCTCTCTCTCTTTTTCTCTCTCTCTCCTTTTCTCTCTCTTTCTCACTGCATAGGATGTGGTATGTATCTGTTAATTTTAAAATGTGGGGCAAAAATTACTGTTTATAGACAACCCAACTGCTTTAAACTGTGCTGCTTTCTAAAAGGACATTGGCACAAGTGACTTATGCTACCATGGGAATTTAATAATGGATTTTACAATGCTAACATGGTTTGCCTTGGGGGGAAAATGGCAAGTAGAATCCTTGTTGCAGATAAGCAAAGGAAACCCTGATTTTTTGTAAATTATGTGAGACAAGTTGTTTATGGATTTTTATATGAATTACAATTTACTGTACATCAAATATTAGTCTCAGAGGAGTTAATTTATGTAAAGTGTTTAAAAAAGTTTATACTTAAAAATAAAACTATAAAAACATGTGCTGTGTGTGATTTTTTTAAAGAAAAAGGAATTGCACCTTTTACGTTATAGCTGTACAGTATAAAGGATTATATTGTAGAGATATAACAGTGATGACTAATGTCCAAAAGTGTTAATATTTTTGTATTAGGTTTAAAGCTGTGCATCTATCACTCTGCTGATAGGATGGGACACTCCGAAGTGGCTGGCTGAATCAGACTACAGCTCCTGCCCCTCCCGTACCTCTCTTGTCACCCAGGCCAGTGCCACTTCATCAGTCATTGTTTGAAGGCACAGTAACCAAATAAGTCTTGTTTATTATGATGGAAGACTTTAATAGGTTGGGTTTTCCTTGTCTTTTTCCAGCCCTAACGTAATAAAAGGACATTTATTCATACCAGGTGAGGTTTCTGTTGTTTTTTTAGAAGCTTTGTTTCACAATGGAGAGAATAGTGTCTCAGGTGCTTGGCAAATTGTATGTAGAAGAAGAAGAAATGATGTAGTTTCATCCAGTTATGTCAACTTTGTCTTCTGTATAATACAGTTCTTTTAGATGTTAATGACTCGAGATAGAAGAAGCGTACCTCTGACCTGATGCTACAGAATTGCTCTTTAAGCAGGCAGGCTGTTGAGTAGGTTCCTCTCCTGGCCTTCATCTGGCAGATCAAATCCCATTACTGTGAACACTGAACCAGGGAGATGGAGAGGAAGGTCTAATTCTAGTGCCTAGTCTGCATCTACACACCACTGCATAGATCTGGCACGCTCTGCTCCAAGGCCCAGTATATTTGCTGCAGGACAGAACTGAAGTGTGCAGCTGGTTCCTTATAGGAAGCCTGTGGTGGCATCTATGGCATCTGTTCTACATCTTGGCTGAAACCATTCTTAGAGCTTTACTCTCATGAGCACTAAATTCAGCCACAAAAATATTTTTAAGATGGAACAAAATTGGGGTTTTTTGATGTTCATTGAAATATACACCGTATTTCTATCCATGTATTATAATGACAGAACATAGTAAGTGAACGTGTCTTAACTATGAATGGTTCAAGTGGATGTAATAAAAATAGTTTTCTAACTGCTTTGTATTCTGAGAATCTGTGGTACTACATACTCCAAATTGCACATTAGGATTGTTTGATAAACAGATTTGAATTTCTCCCAGCCAACTTGCTACCGAATCTCCAATATCAGTGCTGTTACTGTATGTGTGTATTTGGTAGAGCATACAGAACTAATTACACATATAATGAATGCTAATCATCTATTAGAATCAAAGCACAGATTAGTTGTTAGTATTTTTACCCTTGAAGTCTTGAGGGCCCTAAATTTAGAGAGGATGATGTGTCAGACCCCGGAGGCGTGTCATTGATCTACGTATTCTTTTTAAAGATGTGAAATGCTAGGTGTTTGCAGTTCTGTTGGGTGGCTCTTCCACAGCACTGTATTTAGCATGCTGTAAGTGCTCTCTGTTGAAATAGGCTCATATTCTAAATTATGTCAAATGTTTCTGTTCTGTTTGAATATGAAAAGCTTGTATAACATGTCAACAATGAAATATATCTTCTACTTGACGCGTACCAGTTCCTTCTCCTTTGTTCTGGCACCAATAAACAACAAATTAGAGTATCTGTTGGTGATCATTTTAGATAAAGTCAAATCAAGCCAATTAGTGGCCTTGTTAGTAGATATAATGAGCCTATTTCTTGCTAAAAAATACTTGTGATCTGGACATGCTCCTGCAGGAAATAGTGACCTTGGGGAATACATAAACAAAAGATCTTTTTGAAGAAAAAAATATGCATAATTTAAAAAAGCATATTCATAATTTAAAAAAGGATATTCTAAGTATTTTAGGCAATGCCAGTCAAAATGCTATCCTGATATTTTGAGATGTATATTTCGTCCGATTTGTATTGTTCTTTTAATTTGCCTTCTTAACTTTATATGTGTCCTGAATTTTCCACAAATTGATAACTATAGATTGCATCTAGGCTTTCCAATAAAAGCCAACCCAATGTGTGTGTGTCTGTGTTTATATTTGTTTTTTAAATCTGTATGTCAGATACTGCACCTGTGCTATTGCTTTTCTCATTGTATCGGAAGAAGCAGACCGATCCACTTGCACGGGTATTGATTCATTTGCTTCACAGCTGGCAGTATCTTTTTTGACTCTGTCCAGTGGCCTCGTCTGCTAACTCAGCAAAGCTGAGCAAATTACTGCATGGGAACTCTCGGGTGGCCTACTTTAGAGAAAACATCAAATATACCTCACAAAGCCAAATCTTTTATAGATAAGGAAAAGTCAAAGAACAAAATAATTCACTCACTTGGAACTGTTTTCTCTCATGTCTTCCTGAGTAAAAATACGACGAAGTAGTTTATTATAATAATTAGGTTAGCACTGGTAGTTACATATATACACAGACAAGATCTTTACAGTCTACATTTAGACCCACTTGGCAGAAACTGCTGACTTCAGCACTGTTGTATGTCAAGAGACTACTTTTATTTTAGTTGGAACAGGCAGACTTCACCACACTTACTTTGTAGTGACAACCTCAAGTTGGTAACGTGTTGATCCAGCACGAATCAGGTCACTCTGCTTAGCTAACTGTGGCCTAATTTTGTTATTTAAAAAAAAAAAGCGCCAGTAGGAGAGCTTTGTGTGTTCACACTTGGGAGTAAGATTTGCATTTGACAAGGGGGAAAAAAAGTGCCAGTTACCACTGCCACTCTTCAGAGGCACTTTTAAAGTGATGGCTGAAAGACTGTAGAAGAAAAAACACTGCATAAAGTAACAGCTTAAAATGATTGTCTGTGAGAGAATAGGGTGCATTCACAGAGAATGTGACGTGACAAAATGTTTGAATTCTTGTTTCAGGAAAAAAAAAAATCATCTAGAAGTGTTAATACCTTGGTTTTCTGCTAACTCCAGAATGGCAAGCTACAGCTATACAGATGGCCAGCTTGAGAACCTTTAAGAAAAAGAGGAAGTGACTAGTGTGTAATTCTTTGGGGATGGAAAGCGCAAAGCAACGACACCTCTTAGAAACAGCTTCTAAGCAGCTTATTAGAAGATGCTTATTTGGCACTTACTAGAAGCTGCCAGGGTTAAAAATAAGCCAAAGCAGAGAGCATCACATAGCGTAAACTGAACAGCAGAGGCATAGTGAAATCATACCCCTAACAACTGCAAAGCTTCATCCACACAGACCAGACCAATCAGCTTCTCCTCTGCAGCCAATTAATGCTAAGGACTAAATATGCAATGCTCATAAAATTAAATGTATCTTCCACTGCACACAACACACAAGTTGCTGGGGCTCAATGACTGAAAAAAAATAAAAAAGCCAAAATGAAAACCAGTTAATTGATGGGTAAGTGCCAGTTTTTTCCACCTGGAAAGAAAGGAATACATAGTCTATAGCTGCCATGCTGAGAGACAGAGATTAAGACACTAGTATTTTCCTCTGATGTTTTCAGCTTTGTAACATTTTTAGCTTTGTAGCAGAGTGCCCATATGAGGCAAATTTACCTATGTGAGTGCCTAGGCTAGACCTATAAAAAAAGTCAAAACTGATAATAGATGAAGCCCCACTCCTCACCTCAGCCCATTTTTCAACAGGAGTAACATAAGTAAGGATGCCAACTCTTAATTAAGAGCACCACTAAAAGCTGGAAATAATGTAGCTTGTCTGTTCTCCATCCCAGAAACCTGACTATTTGAGGCAGATCATTAAAAATGTCTTCGGCCTTTCAGGGTGAAAAAATGGTGGCAAGGTTTGTTCCTCGTGCCATCTCCTAATCACAATATTGGCTATTGCAGTTGGCACTGCGAGGGTGACAGTGGAACTAGAACGTGCTGTCTGACACATGGGCACAGTCTGCCCTGCTTTAGTAACTGCATGTGCTGGGGCTGGCAGGAGAGGGAGAGGGAAGGGGAGGTGGCCTGTCACTATGTGGTCTAAAATGCAACAGTGAGAGTGAAGTCACACAGTACCACACAAACGCTGGCCTGAGGATTATCTTAACTGCAGTATTCTTTGCACGCATGCCTTAAAAAAAAATTTAGGGGAAAAAAATATCCTGGCCTGATTTCTAGCATCACAAATGCATGCAACTCTGAGCTGTGCAAGAATGACGTAAAATGCATGCCTAAATAAACAGTCTAAATACTGGTCCCCGCTTCTAGGCGAAGCAAGCTCAACAGCAACACCATCCCTTTCTTTAAGTGCCTAAGAGTCTTATGTGCAATTTGGAAGGTGAAGAACAAGCAGCAGAAGGTGGCAGCTCATTAGAGAGTCACGTTTTCGCAGAACCTACTTTATTGCATTTGATAATTCTGCAGGTAAACCCTCTTGCTGTTAATTACTGTAACTTCCTAGGTAAATTGAGTAAACCTTTTAATTTACTAAGTAAGTTAAAATTCTGTCATTGAGGACTACTATAAATTTCTAGAGACACATGCATGTTTTTTTTCCTACCTTAAGTCAAAGCTCACAGTAACATAATTATGCAGCTTAGAGTTAATGGTTCCCACAAAGCTGTCTTAATAAAGCCTTTTGGGATTCGAGAGGAAAAGGAGGAAATACAGGAACTAAGAACAGGGCTGGAAGGCGACAACATGTTTCAATTGGCTCTAGTTACTCAATCACACTTAAGCTGTCTGAGACAGCAGGGCGAGTGCCGTGCATTACAGAGGCACGCAGGAAATTGTTATCCCAGCACAGTGAAGTATTTCCACATTCCAAGCCCAGGCATCATTTTAAAACTGAAATTACGGGAATGGCTATCTCACGAACCAATTAACCTTACCCTAATAAAATTAGGTAAAAAAAAACCCTAACCACAGTATGGGAAAAACTAAGAGAAGATTCAGTTAAGAATTCCAATCTGAGAGGAGCTATATGCATATGATGCTGTAGGAAAATCCATCCAGTGTTTGCTGACAAGAAGTACTGGGGTAAAAACGGGCTGGGGAGGCTATGGGGGGTGTACAAGACCATAATATTAGGACTGGTGCTTGTCATCATTTTCCACAATGATGGGGAAGCGCATATCAAAACAAAAAAAAAGTGACGCCAACATCTGCAGATGACAAAAATTGATGGAGTGGTAAATAATGGCTAGGACAGAGCAGTCACACAGAACAATATGGATCACTCGCTGAAGGGAGCCCATTCAAACAAAATGCATTTTAATACAGGCAACTCCAGAAGTAAAATATCTCGGAATAAGAAATGCAAATCTTGCTATGAAAGGTGTGCAGCTGCCTTCAAGAAAGCAATGACTGGAAAGAATGAGGAGCGCATAGCAGATGAATACCTCTTTGTGAGATTCCAGTACAATAGTGGCGGCAATGAAGAGCTCGCAGGGGTGGAGGAGCTTAATGAGATATTACTGGCCCTGTTAAACAAGGGAAATAGGCAGGCAGTGTTACCTCTGCATATGGCACCAGCAACACCACTCTTGCATGCAGTCCTGGTGCATGTATTGTGAAGGTGCCATCAAAACCCTGGAGAGAGAGCACAATGAGACATCACACATCAATCCGAGGCTTGGCAAAAAAAAAAATCTCGCAGGGAGAGATTTAAACAGCTCACTCAAAAAAAAAAGTGTCAAAGGATGCTGCAACAATAGACTTTAAGTGCCATCACAGAAGAAAGCACATTGTAGTAAAGTGCTTCTAAACCAGGGAGGAGAGAAGACGCAGTGGGTGGGAATGCCATTCTCATCAAATTCACCTTAGGTATTGGGTACTAAAAAAAAAAAAAAACCAAAAAAAAAACCTAACAAACACAACTAACACGACGGGAGAGAAGCCCGTCTTCAAAACCACCAGAACAAACTGCAGGAGAAGTAGATTCTAGCAGCTTTTGGCAAAATAGGCAGTTATTGGAATTATGTGTAATGGATGCTGGTGATGGGAGGTCAAACCAGATGATGACACCGTCCATTTAGCTGCACAGGAGACATCCAAGTGAAACCTCTGTATCTGGTAAATGCCAGGCCAGAGGGTTTGGATTTGTCTTCCCTGTATCCCCTCCCCCTTTTCAACCCCGAAATAGCCAAATCAATTTGATACGGACAAAGATTACTCTAAAAGCCAACAAAGACAGCAAAGATAACAAAGATTACTCTAAAAGTCTTGAGTTTTTAAACGGACAGTGCAAGGCTGAGGCATTTTAAAAACATCCCTTGGTTTCCACAGCAGATACATTGTTCTATTACTTTTTATAGCAGCTGATTATTAAAACTAACTAAAACAACCCCCCTCACTCTCTGTTAAATTATTTTCACAAGCATAGTGGGAGCCAATTTGCCTGCATGTTTATGTCTCCAAGGCATCCAGAGGCAAGTGTTTAGGTTCAAAAAAGTAGCAATAATAAAATCTAGTCTGTACCAACAGTGAGTGCACTTCGCCCTGAGCATACATCGCCCTCAATTACCGGCTCTCCCTTCCCAGGTGCTTCATGCTCTGTCAGCTCCGCTGAG
>NW_010390124.1:0-2194 GCF_000710305.1 Buceros rhinoceros silvestris | reverse complement strand
AGATACTTGTGTTTCTTTATCTAAACTGTGCCCCAGTTTTTACAAAGTTGTTGAAAGGAGTGATTCTATCGAGCGAGATTTTTTAATCTTAAGTCTGCAGTTCTGTGTATCTAAATCCTCATCTGCACGTGCCTACGTAGCGCTAACATCATCAGTCAAACGGATTTACAGTATAGCACATAAACTGCAGATGGGCCCTCAGAGTGTTCACTCCTTACTTGCGTGTCCTTTCACACCTCTGAAGAGGCTGTTCACGTGCTCCAGTATCTGTAGCTCATCGAGTTTAGCCTAAAGGAACTACATTATGAAATTAATATTTTATTTGCAATTTTATTGCAAAAAAATTCACGTCTGTCTTTAAGGACATGAAAGACATGCTTGTCTTTAAGGCCACTGAGAATCACTCACTTTCCTCTAAGTTTTTTCCAGCTGGTCAAAATTGCCCCTCAGCACCTTGGGAATTTAGTTTGAGTAAGTTGCAGCTTTAGTGATTGAAGTGTAATTTCAGAATCCTGTAAATACATTAATTCCCCACTGAGGTTAGAAAGCATTTCAAAACATTGTGATAACACGTTCAGTTATTTTCAATGATGAAACATCAGCATTTAGCTAGAGGTTACTTCATCAATGCAAACTAAAACCTAAACCTGAAGTTTCTACCTGACAACTTAGTGGATGAACCTTTATTATTGTGTCCTTTTCGTGGCAGTTCTCTTCTATCATATGATGCTGAGAGGTTTATAGGCTTAGATATTAGTCATAAGCTTCTAGTCTGTATTTTCTGGTTCACACTCCAGAAATTTCTGTGGCCTCCAGAAGATCCAGGCTCAAACTCTGATGAAGTCTCAATTGCAAGAATACATTTGCGTTAGTGGTAGATGTAATCAACTTTGTTTTATAACAAACTTCATTTTCTCCTACAAAATCTTTTGTTTGATAACTGTTTACACACATGACAAATAAACATTTTGAAACAGATATTTTTTGGTAGCACCTATGGTGCCTGATGGGCTGTAAAAATGCATCAGTGGCTCTCAAACTATAGCGGCACAAAGTTCCCTGTGGCAGGTACAGACAACCCGAGGAGATGCTAGCACCAAGATCAGGGCCTGCACAAGCACCTGATAAAGACCAGATTGATGCTCCAGGGCTGTCTGGTGCCTCGGAGTCTGGGCTCTCTTGGCTGCCCCCTGTCTGTGCTGACTGGTTGCAGTGCCCACAGCTCACAAGGTATAAAGGAGCCCTGGGGAGAACCCGATGGGAGTCGGTCCTCTTTCGAGCAGCAGGTAGCGCCATCGGGGACTCTGCCCTCAGGTCGGGACACCATCTGAGGACACCTCCCAAGATTAAGTGAACCTTTACACCCCCTTTGGGAGAGACCCTTTTGTTTGGGTAAGACTGAGTGGGAGATTTTCCCTTGTATGGGTGAGTGTGTACACATTGTGGTTCACCTTCCTCGAGGAGTATTCCTTAGTGTTCAGGTATTTGTTGAGCAGTAACATATTCCAGATGACATCAGAACTTGTAATTATTTTGGTCAGCTGGAGTGCCGAGCAATTTTGGTTGCAATAAATCCACGGCTTTCAGGGAGCTGCTGCTGTCTGCTTTGTGGGTGCCTCTGTGACATTCAGACATCTAAATCCTAAATGATGATTAGAAATTGGGAGACAGAGAGACACATCTGTGCCTCTATCAGTGTAAGAACAAGTTCAGAGATGCTACACTGCCCTGAGAATGTCAGAACTCTGGCAGACCAAAGCACCGTCCAACCAGCCATCATCTCTCCAGCCACGCCTGCACTGGGTGCCTAAGGACACCACGAGATGGGGGAAAGCAGTGGGAGTGTAATTGTGCAGAATAAGCTTGCGGCCTCCTTTGGGTTATGGCTTGTGTACTTTCAGGGCCCTCAGTGGATTTTTCTTCCTTAAACCCCCCGGCTGTGTTTTTATCTCATACAACCTGTACAAGCATCCAGCCTGCACACCAGCCAGCAGCACGTCGTTTTACTGTACTGCTGCAGATTGCCTGAAAAAACAGTCTCCTTGTGCTTATTTTAGAAAGTCTCCCCTTAACGTCCCGACAGCCTGCGCTGTGACCCATTTCTAGAAGTGGCCGTGCCAGATGGCTTCCTCGGGCCCAGAGGAGCTGAGCATGCCCAGCTTGGATCGACACGTCAGTTTGAGCCTTTTTGCAC
>NW_010390123.1:21687-23473 GCF_000710305.1 Buceros rhinoceros silvestris | reverse complement strand
TTTCCTCCCAGTTTTTAGAAGCCAAACTCCTAGATTTTTGGCTGGTCAGGCAAGCTAGTTTTACTGAAATTATTCTCTTGGTTTGCTGAAGATACATGTATTTAAATATCAGGGCAGTGGTTGCTCAAAGACAGAAATTCTATGAAATATTTTCCTATTTGATAGGAATGTTGTTTTTCAGAAAGAAACAAGATGCTACATGAAGAGCAGATTGATAAAGTTAAGCTGATCCGAGCTCAAATGTTGCACTTCCAAATGCCTGAGTGACTTGAACAAGAGTTTTGTCTTGGAGAGGTACAGAAACTAACACCTCAGTTTGGTTGCACGGTTCCCCATTGACTCATGCACTTTAGCCTCCCCAAAAGCACTTGAATAACTAATGTGGAAAGGTTCTTGGGACCAGGTTAAAGGTGTAGCATCTAAAAATAGTTAGATAAGTTGATTCATTTCCTCAATGTTGTGATTTGTTATATGGCAGGCATTAAAGGGATGTTGATGACAATGAGCCCCATACTCAAATGAGCTTTGTACCATCTCAGGTCTTCAGCTGGCCATGTGGTCCATCTTCTGACCTGTCCTTGCAGACCGGGTGAAAAGAGATGCTCATTACCACTTGCATGAATTTACGCATTTTGCAGAGCGGCAAGAAAGCAATGCTGACCAAATGTCAGGTACTCTACAGTCTCCTGCTACATCTCTTTGTGAGCAGTCTTGGCCCAGCCGTATACCTGCTGAGATTTGCTGGTGAGGCTATCTCAGTACACTGGAATATTGCATTTATGTGCTTTGCCACTTGCTCTTTCATCTTTTTTATAAGCAGAGCATTAAGAACAGCTTGAAGGCCTTGAAATTTTGGTCATTTGTATAGTTTGCAACAGGACTGGAATGCATGAGTGATTTCCTAGGAAGGAAGGACAGGTAAAACCATTGCATTCTACCTAGTAAATAATTGTTAAACTGTTGGCGTTGTCTATTTCGTTTTTCAGATTTGCCATTAAATGTTCAAAAAGTTTAGTACTGTTTGCAAATATCCAGCCTTGATGTATATCTAATTTATTTTGTGGAGTGGTTTACCCTTATGCTGACTATTTATTTGCCTACATGGAATTCACAGGCTGGTGGAGAACTCATTTATTTATTTACTAATTTTCTTGGTTATCGACTATGCAAAAGTTTCCACTAATGAGAATTCTTCCCCATTGCAAACCGTTAATACATTAAGTACACTTCAAATTCCTCCAGTAATGATACAATGAGAATTGCTTAGCTGATTTAAATGACACAGATGTAGTACTAATTATACACTTTAAATTGGCAACAAACAATTAATTTGCTGATTATCTAAAACAAAAGTAAACTTTTTATTACAGTAATTTCCTATAATTTATCATACAGCCGTTTTCTTTGTGTAATATTTATGCATTTGACAAACCTACAAAGAGATATGTAATTAGACCTATTTCATCCATCACTGGCTGCCTTTTAACCAGAGGTCTTACGTGAACAGCTTACAGAGACACTATCAGATTAACCAAATCATAATGGTGGCATCTTTTAAATCAACAAATGGATATTTTTTTGCTAGTAATTTCTCTGGATTATTAAAATGGAATGGTTTTAATTTAACTTACATTACTTGAAGTTATTTTACAGGGCTATTGTTTGGATGGTGGTTTGATTTACTGTACTAGATCTGTCTATGTTTAGATTGGAAATTCGTTTGGAAAATTTGAAACAAAATTTGTTTACGGGCATTTTTGGTAGGAACCACTACCCACCCCCCCAC
>NW_010390123.1:20371-21515 GCF_000710305.1 Buceros rhinoceros silvestris | reverse complement strand
CCGCCGCAAAAAAAAAAAAAATCCACCGAAACAAAAGCGTTCCCCCTCCAGCAGCAACAGCTCTCTCTCTAAATGCTTTGTGTTCAAGGCAGTTTAGAATGATTTGTCCATGGATTTGGGAAATCAGAGTATTTCATTTACAAATGAAATACTCTGATTTCGGGCCATCATAATATTTTATTTTCATTCAAGCCTAGATTTTGGGCATTAAAAATCTGCAAGTGCCCATCTCAAGCCTTGTTACCAAGTCATTTATTTGTCTGTTTAAATACTGGCTGTAGGGAACTTCATACTGGTGCTCATAGTGTCACTGAAATTTGCCAGATGCATGGCATCATTAAAATTGCCTTTGAAGCTTGTTTTAACATAGCATAGACAGGCACATCTTGTAAGAGTTTCTAATTGCTGGCTCTGGTATAATTCTTTAAACTGAGTGTAGGATCAGGAATTAAAAATAATGAACCACAAACCAAGCCCCACACTGCCCTAGCCTCCCCCTTCCTAAGCCAAAACAACCGAAAAACCTCTCTTAGATGTTTGCTGTGTAGTCTCAATTTCACGGGTACTTCTAGAGGTAACATGCGCATTAGTCATTTTTTTACAGATTGAAAGGCCTTTAAGTCCATTTAGAAATGATGTACATTTTCAGCTAATGGTACTGCTGTAGCCACCATGGGCTGGAGAAGCAAGTTCTATCGGAACATAAAATATCCTTTGATCTGTGCCTTTCTCATGCTTGAGATCCTTATTGTAGTTGAAAACTCAGTTTGTTTTCCCTTAAATGATTCTAAGCCAAAACTTTTGGCTCTTGCTTTTTCTAGTTCTGTGCACGATGGGTACAACAAGGGTATGCAATCCCCTATTTAAAATGGAATTTAAAAATGAAAAATCATAGTCGTCATAATTTTTTTCCTCATTGAAGTTACTATTAATTCCCAGGAAATAATAATATATCCAGGTGGAGAATGTGATATACCAGATAGAATCCAGAATTTAGTTTCCTTGGACACCGTCAGTAGCAGTGTCAGTGCCGACAAATGCCAGCAGCAGCAGAGTACTTGTCCTTGGTGAGCATGGGTGCATTTGAAGGAGATGCACCTCCATTCCCTCTTCGAGCATGTTCATTTGCCCATCATCTATCTCC
>NW_010390123.1:4075-20168 GCF_000710305.1 Buceros rhinoceros silvestris | reverse complement strand
CTTCCATCTGTGATCCCAAACCCTCAAAATGTTCTTTAAAAACAACCAAAAAAACCCCCAAAACCCAGGCCAAACTTGTAGTATATTTCTGATAGTGAATCACCTGCTTACTGAGGAAAAGCATTTATTTCTGTTTTATAAAGCATTTTTTCCCATATTTTTTTATTTCTTTTTATGAAACGTGTTCTTGGTAACAAGCACTACCACAATGTGTTTTCTCCCAAATGTCAATTTATCTTTCCTTCCCTTTTTTTTTTTTTTTTCAGGAGGCAAGATGAGTAGTGGTGAGTGTACAGGTATGGACGAACAGTTACTTGGGAAAAATTAAGATTTCATTTTAGAAATAGAAAGTAGGTATTTCATTATGTAATATAATTCCACTGTATTGTACCTTTAAAAAGAAATACGCAGTTGTTCTTGAACTATTAAACTGTATGTGTCACCAATTTATCCTGTTACCAGAAGGATCTCATGTGTCACTTGGCAGTATGACAGGTTTTTTTCCAAGTCTATTGTATAATTGTGTTTTGTTAGCTGTTTTTGTTTTATAAATACTGTACTAAAGGGATCTCTGAAGATCAAGATTTTTGATGCAGTATTTTTCTTTGCTGGTCTTTGATGTTGACCTTCCCCCACTCCCATCGCAGCAGCAAGCACCGTATTTTGTTCTCATAAAGTTACCAATTCTATGTCAGGAAAAAAAGCGTTTATTTTTCATGTCAGAGTTTTTGCAAGTGGGCTGACTCCATTCCAGCAGATTCCTCACCGAGAAACTCCTGAAACAATTTTCCCGGGAAAACTTGGTTTGTGAAAATTTTCTTTATTTGCAAATCTGGAGAGAGTCTCCAGTGATAACATTCTTCATGTGTTTAACCACATGAACTTACTACCGTGGTATATGTTCTTTTTCCTTCTGACAATTTGCCTTCTAGCAAAAGCAGCCTCGCGGGCTCTCTCTTTGCCTGTACTCTTAGAGTGAGAAGCTTCTCCAGTAATATTTAATTGAAATCCCTTTTATTGAAAAATGATGGAGTAAGATCTTATCTCATCTCTTGGTAGTTATGGAGAGAAATTAGTTGTTACCTGCTTTATAACAAGTTCTACATATTGGAAGTCTGTTTTTAAGTCCTTCTTCCTGCGTAATCTTCTTTTCACTAAACAGATGCAGTTCCCTTAACTTTTCTTCCCAGATCACGTTTGTGAAACATCTTGTCAGCCTTCAGGTTTCCCTCAGCATTCTCTGCAGTTTCTGCCTTTCTCAAAGAAAAATGACCCGGCTGAACAGGGTATTCCAGCTGGGTCTCCTCATTGCCAGGAGACTGGAACACTTACCTTCCATGTATTTTGCATGACACTTTACAAAATATTTTTCAGATTGACATTTACCAGTTTTGCAACAGCATTATGTTTTTGGCTTCTGTTCAGTTTGAGCTGTTATAACACATGAACTCTGCTTCAACTACTGCTGCTTAACCATGTAGCTCCCATTTTACATTGCGATTTCTTTTCACATTCCTGAAGTGAAATATTTGAATTTTGCCTTCATTGAATTGAATCCCATTGGTATCCTAACACTGCTCCCATTTCTGAAATGATTACAAAATCTAACCCTGCTCTTAAAGGTGCCTGCAACTCCTCCCAGCTCGGTGACAGCCGTAAATGTTATAACATACTTGCTATCTAGGTTGTTAATGAAAATATTTAAAACTTACCAGGTTTTGTTTTGTTTTGTTTTGTTTTTGCAAGACCTTGCATGATAGAACCCTTCTGATTGACAGAGAACCTTTTCTTTGGGAACTGTTCTTCATATCGTGATGGATAACTGTTCCGTTAGCTCAAAATTAAATGCACGTATATTCTGCGCTACGTTTCTTCAAAAGAGGTGCACCTGAGCAGCAGTGAGGAGGGCTTGGCTCCTGCCCATTAGGTGAGTTGCAAGCCTTGAAAGGGGAAGATGACTGCAGCTCTTGCAGTGCCTCAGAGTGCTTAGCTGGAGGAAACTTCTGGAGTGCAGGGTTAAGCAGGCAGGCAGCCTACAGGTTGAATGAGAGGGGAGATCTCTGTGGAGCTCTGGAGGCACGCACATAACTGTGCCTTATCGACTTATCATAGCGAGCCATTGTGTCCTTGCAGGAGAAACCATATTCTCCAGTCTTGCTTTTCAGTGTGACAACTTTCTGTGGTTTCATGGGTTGCAAAAAATTTCCTCCTAGTTTCCGCTGGGTCCATAGGAAATTGGCATCTGGTGGGCTGGAGATTGTCAGGGCTGCCTGTTGCTAGTAGTTTTATTGTTATTAGCAACTGAGTTAGTAGTTATTGAGCAGTAGTGAGTTCTCAATTTATATAAGTATAAAATTAAGTTGGGTTTTGAGGGGTTTTTTGTTTGTTTGGTTGGTTTTTTTGTGTTTAGCTATGTAAACTATATATGTAGTCTTCTGTAGAAAGATTCTCCAAAACTCATATCAGGGCCAAAACCTGGTGTGGAGTAAAAAGTAGTGAGGAGTTAGGGGAAAAGCCTTTCACAAAATTTCTGTGACCTGAAAGCGTTCTCTGCATTGTGTCATCCCACCTTGGCAGAGAGGCAGAAAGGGAGCTGGGGAAGCAGTAATCATCTTCCAGCCCTCTTGCTTAGTGGAGACCAGTGGGTGACTTCGTCAGCCAAGTTGATTATCTGTTACTGAGTTAATGTTTAAACTATCTTTTAAGACACTGATGGTAAATCAGAATGTGAAGTTATGTTCTAATTATGTTCTGCAAACACTTGCAGATGTCATGGGATCTTCAAGTTTACAATAATACTCTTAAACCCCTCAATCAAAAATGCTTGACCTGATGAGAGTTTATGTTTTCTCTTAAATGAACTGTAATTTATACAAGAATATCTTCTCAGTATGTTTGAAAACTAAATAATCAAAATTATTTAGGCATAGGAAATTTATAGTCTGGCTCAGCTGTCATTTTCTGGAATCTGCGTTCACAACCTGATAGATTTTATAGCTCGGCCAACTAACTGATATAGTGACATGGCCCGTTAGAACTTCTAGCTGTAAAACCAATTTTGGCAGGAGGAGTGGCCAGCTGTATTCCTCACTGTCCTCATTCTGAACTGGATTAGTAGGGACTATAAATAGCTTTATAAATATTTTAATATGTCTATGTTTTGGTCTTAATATGAAAGATTGGGGGATTGTTCAGGTTCCTCATGAGTAATACTGAACAGGGTGAATATAAAAGCTTAACCTTACTTGAAATAAGTCTGTCTTCTCATATTTGTGTAGTACCTCCCTTTTTGGCTGACCAGTGCTCGGTAATATCAGCATCCCTCTCTTCTTCATATAGAGGCTGGTGCTGAAACAATGGCCACATGGTGGTTGCTGTAGACTTCGGCCAAAACCAGACATTTATCATGGATGATTTTCTTGTCCATGTCGCTTTAACTTAAGAAGGAGATGAACTACAGAAGTAGCCTTGTTCAAACAAAAAGGGAGTATTTTGTATTTTTTGTCTTTTATCTGCTGTTCTGTTCCGTTCCAGAGCTTCTGTCCCAGATTTAAATGCTGGCTTTCAGTTGGAGACAGGGGTGTCTATGTTCTTAATCCCAGTGCCTACACCTGTATTTGTTGAAGTTAATGCATTTATTGAACTTTGGTTTATTACCCAAGTTCATTCAAAGTGTGCCATTTAATTTTATCTCAAAGTATGTTCACTGGTAATTTATGGGACAGAGTGCAATATAGAAATCAAAATGTAATCTACATTCATTTGTGTTCCATGGCCACGAGAGAGAAGAATCACAGCTTGGCTTCTGAATTTACATTGGTTTGAGCCAGGATGTCTTTTTTGCCCTCAATATTTAAGAAAAGAAAAAAGAAAGAAAAACTCAGAAACAAATCTCCTTGTTATTCTGTATATTGAACTGGGAAATTTAAGTAGCAATCTATTTCCTCTTCACTTTTTTATTCTTTCAAAGAAAGCTTTCTTGCTCATGCTCTTTTTTATTTGTTTTAGGGAATTGTAAGCAGTATTGTAAGGCATAGAAAGGCATAGAAAAACCTGCAGCAATGTGTGACACAAACCTCCTCATCTAAGTTTTGACTACAGCAAACCTCAGCACTGTTCACTCCTTTCATAAATCAACAAAACTTTGTGCTCATTTTGAAGTTTTATTTTAGTAAAGAGAGTTTAAGCATGTTCTTCATACGTGGTGTATGGGAAAGTGCTTTGCTCATTTATCAAATCCAGTCCTTAACTTCCAATGTTCAGCTGTCTGTCCTTGTTATTATTCAGAGCAAAGATGGGATCCATGGCAGATATAGGCCACAAAATCTGATTTTATTTCTTTCAAGTAACCATTTGGCTCTCCGATATCTATAATCAGATGGATTAGTGTTCCTTGGCTTTGCTTTTTGGATTTGATAGAAAATGAAGTTGTCCTGTTACACAGATTCTTTGTGTGCTCCATAATTCTTAGAAAAAGCCAAAACACACGCAATCAGTTCTCTTTGCTTTCCCTCCCCACAGCCTTCACTGGCACGTATCACAGGTGTGATGCTGGGACAAAAATTTTCCCGCTTTTGTAACCTATTGGAATGCCTCTGTTATGTATTAAAAGCACTGTCTCCTGTTCCAGTAAAAAAAAAAAAATGAGGAGAAGGAGAGAACACATTTTGGGTCACGTTCTGTGAAGCAACTTGCATACCATCTATATATTGGCACACTGCATAGGTTTTTTTTATTTGAGTTTTTGTAAAGTTTCCTTTGTTAAAGATAATTTAGTTTCTAACTAGAAACACCCAATATCCAGGGCTCCTGGATGACTTACACAGCTGAGCGGTAAACTTACTTATCTGTAACTCTATTATGTGTATGTTTTTCTTTGGAGCACTCTGATCAGGATTTCAAATGAAGGAAGATCCAACTTCCAAAATTTCTTATTAAAAAAAAAATGTATTTTTTAATATTATGGCACTGAAGGAAACTGATGTCTTTGAACATATCCAGATTAATCGTATAAAATATTACAGATTAATTACAAAAATTTTCATGTCATTGAAAATGAGTATTCTTTTTTTGCATAATCAGTCAGCTAAAATATGCTATTAAAGCTTACTGTTCAAAAGCTTTGTTTTTCAAATTTGACTAGTTTACCTTAAAATAAACAAGCATTGAAAAGAAAGAAGACACAGGTATGGTTCTTTGCGCCACATGTTTTGGTAGAGGGTGCAGTCACTCCAAGACTAACAGCAGGTATTGGAGATCATATGGATATTTCTTCTATTCAGGTTGCACTAGGAGTAGGAATTAAGAAGATGCGGTGATAGTCTGGAAGGTTTGTATCTGAATGTTTAGGTATTAAAGGTGTCTTAAATTTGTGCGGATCAGATACATGCATATAGGACAAATAAGTCTCCTGAATATACCTCCAAATATTGCTTTGTTGGTTGGAAGGAGGCCTTTTCAGCTGTTCATTCCACTACTCCTGGTGTGATTCATGCAATTGGGGGTGGGGCACGAGGTTAAAGAATTTTTGCAGATGTCTTGTCTCAAACCTATATTCTGTCAAACAATTAGCTGAAACTTCTTTGCTGTTCCCTGTGGTTAAAAGGAGGCAAAGTGCTCTCCAACTGAGCAAGCTAAACTTCATGTTTACAATATCAGAGTCCAAACTATACTAACCCTCATAGTTGTCTCCAAATACATGCCAAGTGACTTGGATGATAGGACCAGAGCAACAGATCTAGGCCTGCAATTTTTCCCCCCCAAAAATTTAAGTAGACCACAACATGTATTTTGACAAAATGGATAAATATATTTTTTATAGGTTGATCTGTGTGTTATTATCTCAAAGACAAACTTATCAGCTATCAAGAAACAGAGCAATGTTTTCTTACAACTGTGACGAGTGTTAAGTGAAGGAATAGGAAACACTTACTTTCTCCATGAATCAGATTGATGATCGGCAGAGCTTCATTACAAGTACAAGTTTAATTGGTATATTAAGTATTTCATACCCACACCAAAACAATATTTTCCATCAACTATAGCTAAGTATTACAAGCCTAGTAAAGATGCTAGCAAGGACAAGTAGTTCCCGGCTCTTATGAAGTACAGAGGCTCCAAGGTGTACAGAAATGTCACTCATCTTTTGTTACTGCTTTGTGATCAGAGTTGTGCCAGAAGAGGAAAAGAAAGTTGGGGGGAACCTTACTGTCTTTTCTATGATATAATAATTTTAAGGTATAGAGATGTGATCAACGTTCAGAAATGGGAAAAAAGAGAGGTTGTCCCTATTCTTTCTGAATAAGATTTCGGTCTCTGGTATTGAACTGGCATGTGTTAGTGAGGCATGAACTGGTATCAGACTTTTGATTAATTGGTAGTAACATGTCTTTCATATCACTGGCATGAATTAGTTTGATTTTGTAGAATAAGTTAGCATTGCAGCACTGAGAGAAAAATATAAATATTTAGATATCCACCAATGATTGCTCAGTTATCCTAAAACAAAGCCTGGTATGTTAGATGGTTACACAATTTCAGAAGTATTTGCTGTAGAGCATTTTTGACCTCAGCGCAGCTTTTAGCACACCCAGTTGCTGTACTGCCTGCCCAGTATCACATTTGAGCTGTGTCAGTAACGTAGGTATGTTCTTACCGGAAGATGAAAAAAAATTATTATCAACAGGGATGATGCACTTTTAGTAGTACAGTGGTGAACAGCAGCCATATGAAGGGGAAGTTACAAGGTAGTTCTTAAAATATTCTATCATAAATGGTTCCTGGTTACAAAAATAAAATAAATAAACAAAATGAGATAGCCTTACATTGGAATTTATGACTTGAAGCTAAATAATAGCAACAAAGATAATGAAGAAGTTAAGTAGGAACTCTTCAGAGAAGAACATCAGTATCTATCTGAGGTCTGCAACAGTCTACTTTTTTGGTTCTTGTTTGGAAAGTGTTTTAAGAACGAAAGAAAAAGAAAGTGGTACGTAAAAAGAGGAAAGAGCATTATATGAAGAATATGACAGCAGTGTAAATATCAGCTAGGGCCAGGTTATCCATGTCCAGATTATGTGTACTTGGTTTTCTGGGGTGTTTTTTTGTTTGGATTTTTGTTTGTTTGTATGAGTTTGATTTGGGTTTTTTTGCTTTGGTTTGGGTTTGTTTTGTTTTTTTTGAAAAAAATATGTAAGATTTGATGAAATCAACTGGTCCATTTGCAGTCTACTTTGGATGTGAACTGGGACATTTTCAGAATATGGATTTGATTTGTTAGGTTATGAAAAGCAATTCTATTAAACCTTTTCCAACAAAGAATGAGTGATGGAGATAAAAAAGAAGGGGAACTGCAGGAATGGATGAGGATTCATGGGTCCATGTTTTGTGTTCAGTCCTAATAAATACACAAGTGTGAAGCTCAAACAGTGACTTTTTAGCATTCCATGAATTCAGAGCCTTCTAGGCCTCTTAAAATCACAAACCGACTGGAAAAGGTTTGTCTACTTCTACAGTGACAGATATTATCTGGAGATGAGCTTAGGATATTTTTTAATTTACTTTTTCTATTTATCTTTATTGCTTTAAAACAATAACAAACTAAAAAAAGGAATCCTGATGCTTATATAAGTCTCTACCTGCAGAAAAACATAATTGGTCCATTAATTTTTTTTTTTTCAGTATTACCTATAGATTGATTATCTCTCTTTTTATAAACCTTTGCTGGTGGTATCGGTTGCCTTATAATACACGTTTCAGCACTATACAGTATTACTTTTGTTAGGTAAATTTGGCCTGAATTCAGAATTGCATTGCAGTCTAACAGCAGTGGTATAAACATCAACTATGATGCACTTAACTGAAAGTAATTTCAGCTTACACTGGTTGAGGTTTAACTTTCTCTATTTCTTTCCATTTTCAGGGATTTGATTCCACCTCCTATTACCGATTTTTTTTCAATTTTTTTTTTTGCAATAGCCAGAGGCCAAGGTCCCGTCATATGTAAGGTCCTGTACAAACACATAGTTGATTGCTAAACTTTCTGGAGCAGGAACCGTCTCTATCTGAAGAGTCTGTTAGATGGATGAGGAGAATGGAATCCACAAAAATAAAAAAAGCTGTGCATTTGCTTTGCCTGACAATTTCAATCTATTTTTCCTCATTTCCCTGGTTTCCATTCTGCTTTCCTTTGTGCCCTCTTCTCCCAGTTTCTTGTATATCCTCTCTCTCGCTGGACCCCACTGAACCTCATGCCCGTGAGCTTCCATCCGCGCAGAGTCAGTGAGCTGTATTGCCTTCCCTTTCTTGCTGAGACTTGCTCTCCTGGCTGGGTGCCTCTCTTCCTATCAAACAACCTTCTTCTCATTTTCAGCTCTGTCCAGAGGATTTGATTACCAGATGTGTGCACTCATTTTCACTCATGTAGCTGTGTTTATGGCTGTGTAGCAGTAACCTCTGCATGGGTAGTGGCACGGAACAGGCAAGGGGAACAAAGGATTGTTTACTTGCTCTGTCTGAAGAATGCACAGAGTTACTTGTGACAGAACAATCCCTCTCTTTGTGGTAACTTTCCTAAGTGGCTGGATGCATCTTTATTAATACCATGAGTGGCAGGTACTACCTTTTCCAGACAATATGGTTCATTTACTGGAATGTTTATTGCACACTGTGGCTTACATGAGTAGCATGTTGGATAGAAGCAATTATTATTGCAGCACACGATAGAACAGGGTTAGGGTTTTTTCCCTTTCATTTTCAGTTTCAGTGAAAGCATTTCTGGCTCCCTGTTAGACTGGCCATGTCAGGAAAAGTTGAGGTTTACACCCTCTCATTTTGTTTCCTGGTTTGCCAGGGTGTTATAATGAAATCTCTCAGAAGTTAATGTAGCACTTGAAACTGTGACACTATTTGGAGTTCAAAAAATAATAAAGAATCATGTCTAGTGGGTGTCATCAGTTATCAACAGCACAGTAAAAATTTAACAAGAATAGTGACACTGTCCATGGATCTTGCACTTTGCTTCAGCTGGTTTGAGTTACTTTCAACACTTATGTAAGAGATTTAATAGCTGAAAGCATTTTGCTGCTTGTGGGATATTTTAGAAATGTAATCTGAACTGCTGCATTGGAGGAACACCTGATCAAATTTTCAGTGACAAGAGACTGACTGTTTCAGTTTTGAAGTCAGCCTTGGCTTTTCAGCATGAGAAAACAGAGATGAAGAAATCCCTTGTTGGGTGTTCACAAACAGCAGGGTATAGCTTTCTAAACAGTGTCGGGGCAATGAGATGTGACTCTTGAGAGGACATGGTTTGTGGCCATGTGAGATGTGCAGTGTTTTGAAGCTGGGCTGTGTAAATTTCCACATGAAAAGGCTGCAAAGCATTTCTTCTGAGAGATACGCATAAGACAACAGATGACATATATGTCATACATGTCATCTGACAATAATTAAGGGAACACGTTCACTTTCTTCTGTCAAGGTTTTGCAAGATTTGACTGCTGTCCATTGCCTTATTTGCATTCGTCATGTCGAGATGCCCTATTTTCCTGCAAATGGAAAAAATATGTCATGTAAAGGAACTTTCTTGACTGCTTTTGCCAGCCACATTTGCATTTTGAAGTGTAGCCTGGTGGCTGGTACTGAGTATTAAGTAGCCTTGCCTTTCTCTGTTACACACCTTGTAAAGTACTTTTTGTAGAACCTGAAGAATTTCTGGTACATCAGGTGGAGTGTGTAGGAGGAAAGGAGAAGACAAAAAAGAGCTGGAGTTCTTTCTGAAAAAAAAAAGTTATTACTTCAAGATACAGAGTTTGAGGAGAGGAAAGAAAGACTTTCTTGTGTTTGGAAGAGCACATATGGGAATAATCTTGTCTAAAACCTGGTTTTTATACATGTGCTTCTGTAGCAAATCTTACCATTTACTGTCTCGGTGTCCACGCATAATATGTGCATGGGAAAACACATACCTTTACCAGACAGCAACACCCCTTGGAGGTTTTCCAGTCCGACTTTAATCTTTTCCTTGCACAAACCCAAGTGTGTTTCTCATTGCCATGTATAAATATTATCATTCTTGATATTTTTATTTGGAAATACAGAGCAGGTTATTCATGGAACAAAATATTTTGTCTCTTGCAGATGACTAGCAAGATCAGATATATTTATGAAAATTATTAGTTTTGGTTTACTGTCACAACAAAAAAAAAAGATTATGATGCATAAATCCTGTACTCAGTGGTTTTAGCATTGGTTATTGGTTCTAAATTGTCTCTATATAAATGATTGCAGGATCTGTAGAAAACAAGTCACCTGAGATCAACAGGTTGACACCTGAGATTAATGCAGGTTGGCATTAATGGAACAGTAGTATCAAGCAGGGTGAAATCTTCTCACTCGTGGTTAGGGAAGATTGAGTTTTGTGAAGTTTTGGGTTCCAGAATCAGACCGCTGCAGCCTCTGAAAAGCAGGGTGAAAAGAGAAAGAAGGAAACAGTGGGCTTGGTGGATCAGAGCCCTTGAGAATTTTGGTTATTTCTCTCCATTGCAAGAGGGAGAACACATACAAATCTGTGTGTTACATTTATGGAAAGAAGGTATATGCTGTGTTTCTCATCATCTTTATATTGTAACAAAATATACATGGAAGATTCATGGAGATCTGGGTAATAAGCTAAAACCTCTTTAACCATGGGACAGTTACCATTGTTCTACCAAACAGGGAAAAAGCCTTGCACATGATGATCTCTTTCTTGGGTGAGTATGCTGAAAAAAGTGGGAGGATATGTAATGTCTGTCTTCTGTAAGGATTTTTTTTTTAAAAAAAAAAAAGCTGTGTCAACGTATGGGACAGATAGCATGCAACACAGTCAATGTTTACATCAATTCCTTGATGCACTGAAGTTCACATACATAAAGACGTTTACATACTGCAGCAAGCCATAGGCTCAGACATTACATAGCAAAGGAGCAGCTATGAAATGATACGTTTCATCTTCACGGTCCATTTGCGCATCTCACGCGTCTTGTTCATTTGGTCTTTATTCAGGTGTTCTTTATGGGGTCATATTGTCTACATGGTTTTCACGTCTGAAGGCCTGGTTTAGAGTAGAGGGAATGCTCCAAGTGTGTTAGTGCTTAGGTGAAGTAGTTATAACAGAGATGTGGATTTTGCAGTGCACCAGCATTTTAGAACAAAGTGATGCCATGGTTGTGCTTCTCTCACCTTAATACTACCCACCATACTGCAAGACTACTTCTCATATCTTTTGAGGAGGTTCACAGAAGAGTGAAATGCCATGTTACCTGACACTGTGAGGCAGGTTAGGATGCTGACTTGCCAGGAGAAAATGTTTTATTTCTCAACAAGAACTAAACAAAATCTCACCACCGTGGAATTCCTGCTAATAATTCTTGTTAGAGTTCCTCTTGTCCTCCTGCACATTCAAAGTGTAGCGTTAACTGAGTGCCTAATGGATTTTTTTATGTTCAGTTCCTTTTCGAGCTACTTCCAGAATGATTATTGCTAAATATTTCTTGCATTAATATTTTTTATACTAAATTGCAAACTATGCTTTAGATAGGGGTAGAAATAGAAATCTTAGAACAAAAAAACCCCCGTTTCTTAAGGCTTTCGTCAAAGTCCTAACCAAAAGCTAAATCACAAGATATGGTAAAGGATACAAGTAACATGAGTTTGTTCCTGAATTTTCTGAATTATTGTGAGTTTCTTTCTGGTTTTTACCTAAGAAGTTAGAAAAATCTGAATGTTTTAATTGGTGGGAAATGGAACTAAAGCCAAACATATTAAATTCTTTAGTGGTTTTGACGACTGTTCTGGCTGGGCTGATGCTTAAAGTGCACAGTGCACATAATTCTGTGCTTGCATTTTTCCCAGCTGTACAGTGATGGCGTGAAGGGTCATGTCAAATAGACTTCAGAGGCTAGCGGGACTGGTAGCACTGCCATCATATCAGAACCTCTATCCTGCCACTACTCTTTAAACCTTTTATTAACCCCCCTGGCTGGAGACATAGGGGTAAAGACAAATTCAGAGCAGTTATGTCCTCTTACCAACACTGAGATGCATGTTTTCAGACCATCGTGGAGCTAAATCCCTAAACAACCCCCACTGATACTAATGGGAGTCCCACAGTGAAATCCCTGAATGTTTCCTTAAGCATGTATTCATTTAGACTTCCTCTCCCACCCTCTATCCCCCACCTCTGTTTTCAGGTAGAGGGCCAAAAGGTTGTTTTTGAAGTAAAACAAATGAAAAGGGAAGCAGTTAATACAGGCGTTGTGTTCTGAGTGACCTCTCAATGCGATTATGAAAGTCCTTTGTGGTATGTAACATCTTTCATTTGGTGTGGAGGATATATCTTAAAGAGCTGTGGCAAAGAAAGCTAATGGTGTCAGGAGAAATTCCCCCCTACAGCCCATGGGAGAGGAGCAGTTTGCTCTTGCCTCAAATCCAGGAGTCAAATATTGTTCAGAGAAAAGCAAAAGGAATTTTATAGACCGTAGGATTATCCCTCCTTTCATATATAGTTTTAGTGATTGCATTCAATGGATATTGATATTTCAAGGAGAAAAAAAAAAAAGGATAATAGGAAACCTTATTGCAGAAAACCCACAAATGATATCATTATGTTACTCTATGAATATGAGTAAGAAAAAACATTAGAGAAGGCAAAGTCTGAATGACAGGTACATCTTTATTTTGAGAGAAGTTTGGATATTCAACAGATGTTTATTCGAAGAACTTGGAGGAAACACAGCTACTAGACTTTTGCTGAGTAAATATGCACAGCTTTTGCTAACACACACAAACCAATGAAATCCTACTGAGGATTTCTTAGCTAATGTTCCAGCAAGTTTCTCTCTTCCATTGACCGGATCCCTGTGAAAATGTCTGTGTTTTTATAATGACCTTTAAAATGAATGTGTTTATTATTACAGTGAAATCACCTTCCATAATTTGACTGGCAGTTCTTATGATGCTTACAAGCTTGGGAATAATTTACCTACTCAATTTTTTCTCCTTTGCCTTCTCACCGGCACTTACTGTAGCTGCAGGTGAGTTAACATCTGTATTTTTTTCTTATATACAACAAACATTCCATGTATGTTGTATTGCATACAAGTATAAAGAAGGCCAATAGAAATTTAAAGTGTTTGAAGTGGACTAACACTGAATTCTTATATAGTGTAGATCAGGCTGATTCTGCTTTTGCTCTGGATCTATTCACAGGAAAGAGAATTCACGAGGTGCATGTTTCATTTCTAGTTGCTACCTGTTTAGCTTCACGTCTCTGAGATTGAAGTCCTATCCGTAAAATTACAAAGGTAACAGCCTTACTTTTCATGAGTATTTTGAGGGTAACCGCGTTAATACTGGTGTAATACTCAACAAATATGTCAGGATGTATTATTTATAGAAATAACTTCTTTTTCTCCGGAATAATTCCTTCTATTTATGGTCATTGGAAATGGCTACCAGGCTTATTTGTCAAAGCAGGAATAGAATAATGGTTTGAGGAACATTTGCACTGTATTTTCTAATTCAGTGTTTGCTCTGAGCTTTTATTTTTTTCTTTTGCATAAAGAGCTATTTCATCAGTCAGAATGAAGAAAGCAGCTTTGTCTCTCTGCGAGTCCCTCTGCGCATCTTATTTCAGTCTCCCTTGGCTTTATTCTTAGGACGAGTAACCAATCCTCAGAAAGAACTTGACTGGAAATTAGTTTTGAAGTGTGCCACTACTTGCAACCCGGGGTATCTCTCTGGGCAGGTTCCTGACAGCTGTAAGTGGCATCACTAGATAGGTCCATGAGCAGAGTGTTTCTGATCATACAGACAGATGTGGCTTTCCCGGGCAACATCCCAGGTGCAGAATCAGTTTCTGGTAACACTGTTGTTCATCAACGGCCTTGCAGATTGACCATGTGGGCTATGAAACTAAGGTGACAACTGCTGAAAAAAACTCAAATGATTGGTCATCCTTTCGCATAACTAACCTGGATGTGACAGCTCAGTTTTTCTAGTTAAGTGCTTCAGGAGAGCAAGTAGTGCAAGATTAAGAAATTTCTTAGGCATGTCCACTTTACTGCCAGATAAGTTCAAACAAACAAACAAACCAACACTTGTGGGGGACAGCAGAGAATCCTGGATTTTACAGCATACGTTGCTCAGGTCAGAACTTCTGACGAGGCAGAGACTCCTTTTACTTTCTGTGGAGTCCCCAGGGCACAGGGAATCTTAAGCCCTTTCGAAGCAACCCTTGACCTTTTCCATCAGGAGACCAGGGTGAGAAACAGCCATGTGCCTCTAGAGCAGGGATTTCCTAACTCTGTGTAGAGAAGCCTGCCCACAAGAAGTACTGGGCCAGCCTCTCAGGGTTCAAGAGCAGAATTCCTCTGCTGGGAGGGACAGCAGGGAGCCATGCAGCACTTAGTGTCATGTTCCCTTGTACGTTTGTTATGTTCCTTGTGCATTGCATCCAAGGATCATCACATACTAATTTTGTCAAGGATAGACTTTTCAAGGATTTCAGCATCACCTGGGTGTGTTAGATCAAGGAGCAGGCTATGATACAGACTGTGGCTGTGAACATTGCAGAAAAGGTTGCTGTTGCACAGAATCCGCAGTTTGACTTGGGAACAGTCCAAATGCTTTCACAATTATCAGTATGTTTTGAACAGCAGCTTGTACTGAATATACACACATTTATACTAGAAAACCTATAATTTATTAATCCTAGCTATTAAGGTAATACATAGGGGTCTTTGATTGACATCTGGCTCTGCTTCCTAAGAATTATGCCAAGTGGGAAGATCTAATGTGATAGATATGCAAGTTTTCTCCTTAATAAAAAGGAAATATTTAGGAGTCCTCACCTGGATAGTCCCATGGCTGTGTATCTGGGGTTGAGTTGGTCAATTGTTTAAAGTAGGCATTATTTTAACTGTTGTTCCTTTCTCCGATGACATGCTTGTTTGGAGGAGTTCAAAAGGTTGTGGAGCAGTCTTATTAACTCTCCATGCTCAGACCTGTGGGCCTGAGTAGAGCAGCAGCTGATAGACAAAGCTATTTCTACTCTCTGTTTCTGCTCTCAAAGGGTTGCCGTGCTCCTCTGCTGCAGATTTATAACTGGGGATAATAACCGCTTAGATCACCCCAGCAACTAATTGCCAGAGAAGTCAGAGAGAGCAAGGTTTTGAGTAATTCTCGTAAGAGTTTTTCTTTCTATGTCTCCAGCTTTGTGGAGGTGAGCAGCAGCAGCAGTTTCTTGTATCCGTGTGCAGAAGGAATTTAACTATGGGACAGAAAATGCTCTTTATACATGTTTTGTCCTGAGGGCTACAGATACCTGTCCACGGAAAACGAAAGCACTCTGTCAAGAACCCGGAGCTTGGGATGAAAAGCCGTTAACACTACAGCTACTTCACAGCAGTGCTTCACACAGGCAAACTATGAACAGACTGTGTGCATTCATTTAAACACATTATTAGTCAAGATAAAAACATGTGTGTCAACTGTTGGAAGTTTTTCAGTCAAGAAAGAGTCAACAGTGTACACTGGGTGCAGGTGCCCAGGGGCTGGCTCCTCTATGAGGAGAGGCCAGGGTTACGCTATGCCGGACACAGCAGATTCCAGCCAGCTCCAAGTGACCCACCGGAGGGGACAGCTGAGATCCACATCTACAATGGTGGCACCTTGGAAAAAGCCTGTGTAAGGAAGGGCAAATCAGTGCCTGGCATTGAGGGGTGAGAAACAGCCCTGCGAGCTCCAAGGGGAGAGAAGGAGAGGCAGGAGGTGCTCCAGGTGCCTGAGCAGAGATTCTCCTGCAGCCACTGGAGAGGATCATGGCGGAGCAGGTATCCACACTGCAGTCTATGGAGGACGCCACCCTGAAGGAAGTGGATATTCCCGAAGGAACTGCAGCCTGCGGAAAGCCCACACAGGACAGGTTTATCTTGAAGGACTGCAGCCTGTGTGAAAGATCCACGGTGGAGCAGAGGAAGAGTGTGAGGAGGAAAGAGGGGTAGAGAGGAGCTGTTAAAGACTGGCTGCACTAACCATTCATTTATTCTGT
>NW_010390123.1:0-4043 GCF_000710305.1 Buceros rhinoceros silvestris | reverse complement strand
AGAGTGTTAGGAGTAAAGAGTGGTAGAGAGGAGCTGTTACGGACTGGCTGCAATCCCCATTCCTTTATCCCGTCTGTGCCACTGCAGGGCAATGAGTTAAATTACTTTTACCCAAGCCAAGTCTGTTTTGCCAGTGATGGAAATTGGTGAGTGATCTCTCTGTCTTTATCTTGACCTGTGAACTTTTGCATCTTATTTTCTTCCCCTGTCCTGTTGAGGAGGGGAAGTGAGGGAGTGATGTTGGCAGCCAGCCAACATCAGCTCACCACAATATAAAATAGTGTCATAATGATATTCTACTGCAAATGGTGCCCAAGACTGCGTATCTTTCTGTGGCACTTACTGCGTGTAGCAGAGTAAACATGCTCAAGAGGGTTGGCTGATGCTTGCTGCTGAGACGATTTTGTAAACTGTGGCTTCCTGAGAGAGAAAAAGATTGGACTGCTTCAAGATTAGTTTTATTTAAAAGGTGAAGGTAAACTCTGAGGGTGGGATTCAGTATCTTCAAACTAGGCACTGAGTGCCATTTAACACATCAATAGGTATCCAAGACATTTCCGTATGTTTGGCAGCCACCACACAGGACTCGTGGTCTCCTGTCGTGGAGGACCAGGTGGCACTAAGTTGTTTAAACTTGCCCTGGTTGCGAGCTTGTAAGGTGCAAGTCATGTGTTGTTTACTAATGGATAGGGGTTTTCTGTGTTTTAGGGGAAGTGGTGGAATTTCCTTGTGCAACAACGTGTCAGCGGTACCTGTCAGTAGCCATCCTTCATTATCTTCCTGGTTTTGTCAGAAGCACCCACTAGCCCAGACTGATGTTGCCTCCCTGAGAGATTTCACGTGTGGACTGAGGGGTCTGTCATCTTGCTCCTGACATCCTGTACTTACCATTTAGACATCTTGTGCTTAGAGGACTTCCTAACTTTGCTTTTCCTTTCAAACACAGTGATTGTTTTCTGTATTTGAGGAGAGTTAACTTGAGGTTACAAAATAGTTGACAGGCAAGTGGAGTTACAGCTGCATAGCACAGGCTTTCTGCTTGGCTGCTGGCTGCGTGATGTGCTGAAATCTCACCCCAAATAGGCTCCATTAAAAGTAGGCTCTCGTGTTCGGTGTAGATTAAGAGAATTCAAGTGTGTCCTAGATGCATACTTTGAATACACAAAAATCCTCGATGATGTAGATGGGTGTGTTCTGTCCTTGTCATAGCAATGGTACCTCATCATAAACAAGGAGACCAATAAAGGTGAAAATTGTTATCTTTGGCTGTTGTAAATTCAGACATTCTACAGTACCATAGCATTTACTGGCCTTCAGATAGACTCACTTACTCTGTCTTGAGAAAAAACAACATTTGGAAGTAGCTCCATCAGGTAGTATGCTCTTGCTTTGGTACTTGCATCAAGTTTCCTACTGGAAATGAATATTTGTTGAGGTTCACATCATGCTTCTGCAAGAAAAAGAAGGAAAACTATGTTAAATCCACTGCTTTGTTCAGTTAACTGAGTTACAACAGCTTGTGGTAGGCTATGAACGTGAGACAAGTGCTCACGTAGTAAAAGCCCCTGTAACTTCACCAGCGTATCCTGTTCCCAAATAAATGAGAGACAGGTAAGTGAGATGAGATTTATGGTGGGAGGGGTACTGCAAGGTAAAAGTGCTTACAGCACTATAGCTACTGTGGAGAAATAGACACTTAATCGTATGTTTACATGCCTGTACAATCAGTTTAATTAAATTACTGTCAAGAGCGTATCATTCAATTATTCCTCTTTAGGAGGACTAAGTAGAGCCTGAGGAAAGGATGAATTCTGAATAAGGGGAAGAAGCAACTGAGTAGGAAATGACAGTTAAAATAACTCTAAGATAAGTTTCTTCAAGGGGTAAATGAAGATGAGTTTTTCACTAGAACTGCACGTGCTTTCAAGTGGCAAAAACATAAGGCAAAATTTTTTTATACATTCTTAAAACAGATTCATTAAAATTTTTCCTAAACGTGACTCTTCAGTGACATTTAAAAGGGCCAGGCAATTTTATTTCCATTATTTTAAATAATAAATAAATAAAAATGTGGGGGAAAAATCCCCAGAGAATGTATGAAACTTTACATGTATACAGGTTATGATTTTACCCCCAAATAATGCGCCTTTATCTGCTTTTATTAATTAAGTTTAGAAAAAACGTAGTCTCTGTATATTTAGGGTATGTAACCTAGCAAAATTGTCTGGAAAATCTGAATTAAAAAAAATGCTATATGTCACTATCCCCATGTAGGGTTGTTTGGCTGGGTATTTTCATGAGCGATACAATGTGGAAGTTGTGAATCAGAGAATTTTAATCCGTGTGTGCCATAGTGCCAGTTTACAACTAAACTGGTTGGGCCCAGGGCAGTGAATTTCCCAGTTTCTAGCACTTCTCCTGATACAGATATTTGATACAGAGGTTGTTAGATGATAACTACACTTTTTTTACCACAACTTTTTTTCCAGACCTTATATTTTACATCAACCCAAATATAGTAGTCTCACGTTGCCACAAATTTAAGTGATAATATTGAATGCTACACTTTTCACCTCTTAAGCCTTCGCTACTTTTCCATGGAAGGTTACAAGCCCAAGTCTGGAAAACTCTGTTCCATCATCAGAGCACTTGGGATCATAAGAGTTACTAAAATGAAAAAGATCGGGTCGGCATCTGTATCATATTAAGGCAGTTTGCTTAACCGGAGCTTCTCTATTGTACGGTTGAGCTGCAGGTTTCTGGCACTTCTGAAAGTCAGACTACCTGCTTATTTAGGATCTCAAGTTTCATTTTTCTGGAAATTTTCTTACAGAAGGACTGGAGTTTAAACATGGATGCCAGAGCCTGAGTGTTGTTTGAAAATTCAGACCATAATACAGAAGCTGAGCATTTAGGAAGGGTATACACCAGCTATCATCGTAACTAATGCTAGTGGTGTATTCTGGGAATTTATAAGAACTTGAAGAGAGGACTGAGGCTGATAGAGCTACATGGTATAGAAATACAGAACAAAACGTGATTGTTTGTAAAGAAAACAGCAAGTGAAATTAAGGAAGGGTGTAGAAAGCTGATGTGGTACATGATGGACATGATACAGTTCTAGAATTAGAAATGCTGCTCTAAACACAGAGATATTTTTTAACTATTGTCTATTTAATTTCATGCAAGGTGTAACAAACCAGATAAACTTTTTGCTGAAATTTCTTAACTTATACCATTCTTACAAACTTTTTCTCTTCTGGAACAAGTTAAATAAAATAATAAAAAAAACCCCAACCATGGTATGGAAGGGGTTATGAAATAAGACAGAAATCTGCCCACATTTAGGGGTATGTGATTTCACTTACTTCAGTGCAGTGCTTGAAATTAGGCAGGTTTCTTGCTATAAACAAGAAACACATGCGTTTTTTCTCTCTCAGTAAGCACAGAAACCAAAATTACGTATTTAAGCAAAACTGCCTCAAATTCTTTCATGAATAATTGAAGTTTTCAGATGTTATCCTCTAACAAAAGCTCCAAATTAGCACTAACGTACTTGACATTATGAAGTGGGGTCCTTGAATACAGGCCATGCTAAGGTTTTTAAAAGGTTCATACCTTAAAAGCGATACCACCATTCTGCTCTCTAAAGTCTTGCCTTTTAGCAGTGAAGCTGATTTCTGTGCTATATGATGTCATAGCCCAGACATTTAAGCTAAAGGGAGGGAAAAATTGATAATTAGCTCGCAGGTTTGGAGTCACTGGAGTTTGAATTTTAGGTAGAGGCAAACACAAAGAAGGTATCTGGCAGCTTATTGTTTTGACAGAGACAATAACAGCGGTCTGGTCGAAGAAATATTCTTTAATAAATATTAATGGAGGCTTTTATAATTTTTTTTTTTTACTGTTTATTTTGCTTTTGGAGAAAGAAAAATCTACTTTACAGAACCAAAAGCAGTATCTTGTGATTATTTTAAAATATATATTCAATATCATTAAACTTATAATGATCTAAAATGTCTATAATATTTTTAATATTTTTA
>NW_010390122.1:0-25952 GCF_000710305.1 Buceros rhinoceros silvestris | reverse complement strand
GCAGCCCCTGTTTCTTCAGCGCACAAAGAGAAGAAAGAAGCGTGTGGCCAGGCAGCAGTGGCCACCCCTCTGCCCAGATGGGCTGCGCATGGCGGCCCTGTCCCCTCCGTGGTGCCGAACCTGGAAGGACTTGCAGCACCACCCTGGCTGAGTTGCGAAGCCAGTTAATATTCAGCTGTTAGGGCTTTATAAGCTATTCTGTGGGTTTTCTAGTGAGCAGCTTCAATCTAAGAGTCCTGAAAGGAAAGGAAATACTAGCAATAAAAAGCGAGCAGTCAAAGCAAATAATCGGACATCAAATTACAAGTTAGTGGATCCTCAGTGTAAAATCAGATTTACCCAGCTTCTTTTCTTATCAATGCAGCTGGTTTTCTATTCACAATAGGGTTATAGGAAATAACCAATTACTGATTAAACATGAAGATTCAAAACTGAGTAAACTTTAAATTCTAATCAGCAAACGCCCCGACTCAGCCATTGCATTTTATAAATAGCCATTTAAATCTGTTATTTGGGATTTGTTATTCAAATGCGAAAGGAGGAGAGAATTTAAAAATCAGTGTAAATGGGCAGATGAAAAGATAGTATATTGGAAACGTTAGATGAGCCTTGATTAAAAGAAAAAATCCTCTCAAAATACCTATATAGTTTGTGATGCAAGTGTGCAGTAATAGCAACAATAATTTCATCTTCTCTAAAATTTCCCAAACCAAGGCGAAGAGGTTACCTGCATCTCTTAGTCATTAGGATAGAGGGATATTGTTTTGGTGACCCATTTATAAAAATAAGATTAATTTTGGTTTAGGTTTTGGGACAAAGATAGAGATGGTAAGAAGCAAGGGCTTGCTAAAGTCATCAGACTCTGCTAGTACAGGATCAGATATCCAGAGAGCGTGACAGATGCCACAATTTGTGTCACCATTTGTGCCTCAGCTTTTCTGCCTGTTGGCTCTGAATTCCCCCCATGTAGGTGGGAGTTCCCCCGCTGAGTCACGGGGTAGCCTGGCAGCCTTCCTGATTTCATTCCACCCACAGCTCCTCTCAAAGTGAGCGCTCCCTGAGCAACCACCCTTACCAAGCACGGATAGTGTAGTTTTTCTGTCAACACACGATACCTTTGCGCGTGCAAGGCGTCACATGGGAAATACTCTGGTGTGTGTCTGCTTGCAGTTCCTCAGCAGTCCTTGCAAGGCCCTTACAGACTGTGTAGACCTATGGACTGTAGGTATGGTTAAACTTCCCATACTGTGGAGGGGAAAAGTACACATTAGAAGATCTATTAACTTCAAAAGATGATTTGTAATAGCCACACATAAAAGCTGTGTGGCTCTGGCTGGGAATGCACCTCAGTGGCAAGTAGTATGCTTCCCTGTGCAGTACACCAGGTGGCCTCATTTCAGACCGCATCACTCCATCCCCAGGAGCTGGTGGAATTAACAGAATGCCCTTGCCAGCTTAGCAGAGATGACAGGAACTAAGGAGCTGCGGGACTGTGACGGAGGCAGCTGGATAGAGTACACAGGCTGCGCTGCTCTTACTCAGCAGTGATACAGGAGCTCTTAATCTCTAGAGTCCTCCTTACAACACCTCTAACCAACAGCCATTGATGTCAATGTTCTCTGTGTAAAAAAAAAATCAGTCAAATATTTGAATGCTCCAGGTCTTCGGTCAAGATGTTTCTAAGCGGTGTTCCAGAAATAGCACTAGCTTTTATTTACTCTGTAGCAGTCCACGTTAATTTGCCAAGTGCCATTACATAACAGCAATTAATTACATTATTTCTTCATTACTAGCTGTGAGCATAGACTGTTCCCACAATGTGCTGCAGTGTATTTCTGAAGCTCTTCTCAGTAGCTCTGGAGGGAAGATAAATGAGGACAAGCAGAGTGCCTAGATTAACAACAAGTGATAAATCCAAGCCCTTCATAGTAGCCAAATTAAATATTCTGTTGTAGGCCTTGACCTAATTCCAGCTACTCGTCATTTTTCTTGCACTTCCTCATTAAACAGATTTTTTAAAATACCTGGTTCTGCCATGTGAATAGGCTATACACTTCCTTTAGACATGCACTGTCAGAAATTATTCTGGCAACCTATAGATGATTTCAGATGGCCTCAAATGTTGCCACTAATTTTGCTGGAACCAGAATTTAATTCTGTATCTGAATAGAAAAGGTCATGTTGTTAAAAATAGTGGTTTATCTGCCTTGTTTTAAATACTACAAGCTCTACCTGCTAGCAAACAACTCCAAATATTACTATCAGGACATAATTCTTACTTATAATCTTAAAAAAATTTTTTCTTTGCTTCCTTCCTTTTTTTAACTTTTCTTTAGTTATTCCTCCATTTTAGAGTACTGACATGTCCAGAAGAAGCGTGTAAGCTAGCGTGTTATATACTCTGCTAACATATGTACTCTATACTGTTTCATTGGAATTGTACTGCCTTTCAAGCACTTGTAAATAGCAGCCAACACCATTATTGAATTACTTGGAAGTATTCAATTCATTTAATCTTGTATGGTTTTGCAGCCTTGAAATCTTCTGACTTTCTTTTTTTAGAGGTCTCTTATAGCTCTTGTGCATCTTCTCTGTAATGACTGATCTCACTGTTCCTAGGGTTCATTCAGCCTCCTGTATTAGAAAAGTCTTCTGTGTCTCCTGTCTCATAGATTCAAAAGCAACTCTAAACTACACTGACCTATTTTACCAGTGTATCATTGTCAGAGAGGAGATTTGCCAGATGTCTTAGATGTTTCATTATTCCCTCAAGGAGTCTGACCTATCCTAGATTAAAACTGAGATTGTTCAGGAAGGACCAAATCTTGTGTTCAGGGACAAGAAATTTACTGGACAAATTCAGAGAGAGGCTTGAAAATTAATTTGTATGTATACTGGTGCAACTGAGGTCAGAATCTGGCTAAAGATCTACTCTCAAACTAAAAGTTTTGCTATCTGGTTACTGCACTGAGTGCTAACCTGAGTCCCTATATGTTAAGCTGCTATGACCTTAAGTTGCATTTGGCTCGGGTAGCTCCAGATACACCTGTGTGTGTCGTGTTCATGACATCTGTAGTGCATTTGCTGAGCAGTAGCTTGTTAATCAAACACACTGTCATTTCTACTCATCCAGAGGCAAAATTCCAACCATGAGAGGAGATAATCGTGGAATTAAACAGGTCCACACATATGCTTATTAAGTAACGTAACGGTACAGAAGACCTTCACTACCACTGATTTTTGCATGTTCTTTGGGCTTAGCTCCAGGATCGATCCTCCTTCTTCTCCCCTCAGCCCTGATTATCTTCTTGTCCATATCACAGTTGGTTTATTTCTCTTGCATAGCCCATATCTTTTGTTTTTGACTGGTCCCTCAGTCAAAAAGTCTCTTTTGTTATGCTCACAAGTAATTCCTTTCTTCCCTTTGGCCCTGATGAATCTTCTGGTCTTCCCTGACACTCACAGGCCTGTGGCCCTCGCAAGCCAACCTGATCCCTCTCTTTGCTCTGCTTTGCTGTGGTTGCTTACTCCACGTGTGCTGAGCATCTCAGCGATAAAACAATTCTACAGATGAAGCCAGGAAGTTTCAAACTGTCAAAACATGACTTACTGCTCTGTTGTTTTTCAGTATTGTTGTCTCAGTTCAACTCAAAAAAGGAGTGATGCATACAGACAGAAGAGAAAGTGCATTTTTAATCCTCCCTACCATCAGCAAGCTGCTAAGGGCATTTAACTTTTTTTACTGATCTGAGTTAGTAAGAGAAGAAAAGAGAAGATAAGGTAGTCCTAAGACCTAGAGTAAGTGCTGTAAACACCAGCACTGACTATCATGCTTCCTGCTGGGAAAAATATTTTGTATTAAACGTTTTGAAACATAAATTAAACTGGCTGTGGGTACGTGCAGGTGTAGAATTGTGCCTGTGTAACTTTAACAAACCATCTCTGCATCTCAAACTGCTATCCGGAGGTTACATTTTAGAACTTAGTACTGATTCATGATAGAGATAATTGAAATACGTTCCTGTTGTGATTAAACCCAAACCACACCAGAAAAAGCCAATTTGGAGACCTCTGTACTGCAGTCCCTTTTTCCAAAAACAATGTTGCAGTCAACAAACAGGAATTTATATTGAGCTGTTTTGATAGAATGGGCAGTGACAGGACAGGCTTGAAGGCAGAATAACCTGTTCTTTCTCTGAGATGGCATATATAGCAAAGCTTTTAGCATAGGGGCTGACAACAAAGGAAAGCTTACCCTGATTCTTCTTTTGTCATACAAGTTATTAATCTGACACTAAATACAATCTACCCACCTAATCCAAACGAAAACAAAAAATCAAGGTTTAGGTTTAAGCACATTTTTAGGCACGCTTACAGTAAACACTTTTACAAGGAGTTAATTAGATTTCCAGGACTGGAAATAAATAAATCAGAATTAGTAGGTCCAGAGCTCAATCAGAACAAACAAACAAATCAGAACAGCAGGAGTAGGGAAGTGATTGTCTCCTGGTACTCAGCACTGGTGAGGCCACACCTTGAATACTGTGTTCAGTTTTAGGTCCCTCACTACAAGAAGGACACTGAGGTGCTGGAGTGTGTCCAGAGAAGGGCAACAAAGCTGGTGAAGGGTCTAGAGAACAAGTCCTGTGAGGAATGGCTAAGGGAATAGGGATTGTTTAGCCTGGAGAAAAGGAGGTTCAGGGGAGACATCACTTTACTACTCCCTGAAAGGAGGTTGTAATGAGGTGGGAGTCAGCCTTTTCTCTCAAATAACAAATGACAGGATGAGAAGAAATGGCCTCACATTGCACCAGGTGAGGTTTAGGCTGGATATTAGGAAAAATTTCTTCATTGAAAAGGTTGTGAAGCTCTGGAACAGGCTGCCCAGGGAAGTGGTGGAGTCACCATCCCTGGGGCGATTGAAAAGATGTGTAAATGTGGCACTTAGGGACATGGCTTATTGGTGACTTGGCGGTGCTGGGTTAACATTTGGGCTTGATCTTAAAGGTTTCTTCCAACCAAAACAATTCTGTGATTCTGTGAAACTGTAATCTCTAACTATTCCCTGTGGAAAAATTTTGGGGTGTCTTAATTTGACATGTCAGTATTGAACGGAAAAATCTTCTGACTTATGACAGCAATGAATGCACAGTCCATAGTCATAAAGTCTGGAAAATCTGTCCATTGCTCGAGGGGAAAGGAGACAGTGAAATCACATACACTGTGAAGATCCATACAAATTAGATAAGCAAATTCTTATTTTTAGTATTTGCCCAACAGCAAAGACAAGAGAACAGCACATAAACAACTCAGAAGGAAGCAAGTATCCTAGGCTAATCCAGGGAACATCGAAACAGTCAAGTTCCAGATGCAGGGTGTTCTCATATAACTGAAGAACATGTAACTCATATAACTGAAGAAAAATAGGCAATCAAATAGGGAAGACAAAACATGTATTTCTATCCCTACCTTGCCACTTTAGGAGTGATCTTCCAAAATGCCAAGTGTCTTTTGCTCAAAACTGAAGGCCAGAGCAAATCAAGGACTTTGCTTTCCCAGTTTTATGAGAGAATCTTGGCCTCAACACTCATTAAACTCCCGTGGAATTAAAATGGGGTTTGGGAAGACAAATCTCTGAGTATCCAAGCCTTTGGCACCTATAATAAAACTTGGGCTTAATTTGAAACCCAGCACCAAAACAGTGATTTTGAAATTCTTTTTTAACCATCTGGAGATGCCTGACATTTTTAGTTATAATTTCCCTTGGTTTTCTGATAGAGGCGTAAGGATAGAACAACTCTGTAGCATAGGGAATATGGAAATCCATCTTGAGCTCTTTCACTCTTAACATATTTTAAGCAAAAAGGATGAATAACAGACGTTTCCATACCTCCTTCCTGAGCAACTGCCTTTACCAGAAAAGGAGATACCACCAATACATTTCTTCTTGAGGAACCTCTCAAGATAAAAAAGGAAGCCCTGTTCTGTGAGTGAACGGGCAGAAGTGGTATCATTCTGCATGGACAGACGATCCTCCCTGACTGTAGAGAATAAAATTTCTTGCAACGGAGAGTGTAAGATCCAGCTTGTCTCCATTACTTACCTAGAAAACAGCATACAGCTTCCTGCTCAGCATGTGACTCTCCAGATCCCTTCTGTTTTCTTTTCCAAATTCCGCTGTAGCACTGGATTGTGAAACCTGCTCCTGAGACCAAGTGCCTAAACTTCAGGAATAGATCTGTAACTCAATCTGACCTTGAAGGCCAGTCGTAATTCCACACAGGTTGAAGCTCTCGTGGAAAATCTGGTAAAGTAGCATGCTTTGATAACTTGCTCACATATTTACATAAGACTTTGTAATGAGTTGGGTAAGACTCGGTGGAAATAAGCTGTGTCTCAGGCTGTGTTATAAGCCCACCATTTCTGCTGTTACTGTTGGCAGATGTCAAGTAGAAGTGGGGTTGTACAAGCAAAACTACCATTTCTTTGATCACACATGTACTAATCCCATAATGCTACATATATGTAGCTATATATGTAAAGTCAAGGGACATAGATCCAGATGAGTTATTCCCTGCCCCAGATAGAATATAATTGCAGTTTATATTCTGCAATATGTAGAATATATATTTCTAATATATATATTTAGATACATATATATGATATATTCTCCAGGATAAGCAGAAGCCTATCTTGTTCAAAATAACGAAAATATGATCAGGACTTGTTCATGCTATAAACCAAACTAAATCGTAATCCTCTCCACTGATTCAATCTTGTTTCTAAGTAAGGACAGCAATTACAGATGCTATTAGCCTAGTGATGAGTATGTTTCCATTCTCCACGTGACTCTTACTTGAGCATCTGTGTTCTTGTAAGCAATCCTGTGATTAAATTCATGATCTCTGTAAAGAGAATCTCCTAATTTCTGCTTGCTTATTTTCTCTGAAACATTATGTTTATCTGTAACCTGAAGACCATACAATGAAGTGTAAAGCCCCTTTTTCAAAATTACATAAATTGCACCTATTGAATGATGTTCTCAGTTCAAGACAAAGATTTTTGTTAGGATGGGCCGAAGAGATTCTGAAAATGTTATTGCTTCAGACTTTGTAGGACAAAGCTATATTAACAACAGCAGTCAAAACATTTTCCAGACCAGAATCTCCTGGAATAGGATCTATTATTTAAATCAGTGTGCGGCAGTATACCCACACACTGCTTGTAAAAAAAAATCTAAGGAAAGTCACAGTCCTTTACTTGGAACAGATCAGCAAATGGCAGTTCTGCAAAAGACTGAAGCGTTTACTAGCTTTTTTCATCACCTTTTTAAAAAAGATCAGTGCAGTAGCATTGGCCTAAGGTAATTAGTACCAGTGAGGCAGGAATAAGGTCATTTAGCAGTTCAGGAATTATAAATCACACCTCTAAATTAAAATCCTGGAAAAATACTGGAATGTTTTCAAACACGTTACATACAAGCACATGATAAAACCCACGGACCCACAGACACAGACTTCCCATGATGACAATCTAATTCCCTTCTGTCAAAGGTGACTGCCCCCATGAATGGAGAAGCTGCAGCAGTAGTCAAATATCTCGTCTCCACTAAAGCTTTGTTCTGTCTCATATAACATACACAGAAGGAAGCGTCCTCTAGATGAAGCTGGTGTACAATGGGTATAGGACTGTTTGGAAACTATACTGAGATTGCAAACTTCAGTGATTCCTAGTGAAAACTGAAGGGCTTATGCTGGACTCTGCAGCAGTCTGTCCCAGACAAGTGCTGCTCGCTGTTCTTAGTAGTGATTGGGAGATGGAATAGACACTGCTTATTAAATTTGCAAATGCTAGCAAGCTGTGAGAGACTGCGAGTATATGTTTGGAAAGCAGTCCGAAAAGAAATGCAGGTCAATAGGAATAAGTGTTGTACTGTTCCAAACAGAAATAGTCAACTGCAAAAATAAAAAAGGGGGAATAAATTATGAGGCAACATTAATGCTGAACCTGGGAGTCACAGTGACTCACAAGCTGGACATGAGTCAATACTGTTAATGCAGGCATAAAAAATAGAAGATAGCACACTGAGAGGTTTAAATGAAAGTGTGGTCTAGGAGACACATGTGAAGTAACCTTTTACTCTACTTTGCAGTGGTGTACCTTTGGCTGGAATACATCCTGGGCCTCAGTTTTGGGGGCCATTCTTCAAGAAGGCTGTCGCTGAGAGTAAAGGAATTCAGAGGAGGGCTACAGAAGGGATCTTTTAGTTTCTTTGCAAGACTGAACAAAATGAGAATTGTATTGCTTAAAGCATTGAAAACTGGGAAACCAGAGATTTCCTCCCTCAGTATTCCAAAAATATACTGGCCCATAGAAGATAGGTTTTTCAGGAAGCTGAAGAAATAATGAAAAATTCAGGAAGTGGGTCCCTCTTTACTTCATTGAAATGCTGTTGTTCATTTCAGGAGAATTTAATGATTGTGCATTTCACTAATAGGTTTTAAACCTATTCAGTTAGAATAATCAAGCTTTTGGTGAGTTTTGTTCTCTGTATAATACTGAAATATTAATCTCTCCAAGTGATACACAGTATCAAAATTACAGGCAACTGGTTAGCTCAGTCACTATACCTTTTTCTGTGTGCATCAAGCTCTCACAATCTTGTTTCAGATATATATTGTAAGTAGAATGGAAGCCTAGGCAGCTGACGTTTGCTGCACACAGTGAATTTCCTTTCTCAGTACCTCAGCCTGCCCTTTTTGTACTGTGGGGAATATTTTCCTTCCTCTCAGAGGGGCTGTGAGACTTCTGAAGGAGCATGAGGTCATCAGAGAAGACACACTGGGAAGGTCCAGCTGTGCGAAGTGCTATGCCCATATATGAGGTTTCAGAAAAGCCAAGGGAATGGGAAATGTTAAAGAGCGCCTCAGCAATTTCGGTATTTCTCTTCGGCTGGATCCCCAAATTCTGTTTTAATACGCCTCACATTTTTCTTCCTTGTTACTTTAGATCAAATTCAAAATATTATACCAATGAGTAATCTTCTTAGTCACTTACTAAAAGCAAAAGAAAAGTTTCTGCAACTTAGAATCCTCATCTGATTTTTTTTTATGCAAATGGCAGAAAATTACAAGAATTAGAAAGAAAAAAATAGTAAGAGGTTCAAATAACATAGTTTGGTGATATATTTTATGCTAAGTTTAGGACCACACAAACTGGGATAACACATCAGGATTTTCAGATTTGAACAGACTAGATCTAAAGAATAGGGTGACAGTTCAGACTGAAGGACTTAGTACATTTGTCCAGTGCTAATAATGGTTCTTGAAATGTTTCTTGAGGCTTTCGAACCTTCAAAGCAGTGAAGTATTTCTTTGATTTATTTTTAAAAATTGTAAATCATACTGACTTAAGAGGCAAACTTTTATGTCTCTTTTACGCTAATGACTCTTTCCTAGTAGCTTATAATTGTGTTTGATGTACAAGCTCTCCTTTCTAGAGGTGGAATTTTTACAGGACTCACTTGAAATTGAAGCTGATTCTCTTTGCATGTGATCAAAACAACACTGAGCTCTGAAAAACACCAAAATTCCTCTCAGTTGCAATCATGTGTCTGGAAATTGTTTCCAAACATATTTTTGGAGTTTACACGTATCTTGTAACATCATTCCAGAATGCCATTGTAGTCTAGCTCACATCTGAGCAGTTTTGCAGAAAAGGTCTTATGTTCCCTCTGAAGTTGGACATGTGCCCAAATGCACCCAAGCATAGGGTGCAGTAGGATAAGGTCTGCTTTCAGTAATACCAACTGCCAGTAAACTCAAGAGGCCTATTAAAAATAGAAATAGTTAAGACAAGTGGTGCAGCCACACAAAGTTTTCCTGGCAGAAAAGAAAAGGGGTGCACTGGAGCTGTGACATAAATTTCAAGCTCGTAAGGATTCCCTCTGCTGTGGTGATCTCACCATAAATTAAGTCATCAAGAGGGGCTGCTTTGTAGTTGTGGATTAGCTACAAAGTAACATTTAACCTCATTCAGTGAGGATGACAGAAACCCAAAATGTCATTCTTCTGCTTTTTTCTTAGTTTCAAAATTCAGTCATTTCAGTGACACATTCATAAAGCCAGGATATGCGAAGGAGTTTCTGTTTGTCCATCATCCTATCATCCTCCAATTTGATTTATCCTTCAGCAATGTATAAGATTAGGTCTTCTGATATATTAGATTTCAGGATAAATTAGATAAGAAAGACTGATTTTTTTCATTTCAGTTTATTGGGAATGAAGAACTTTTCAATTATGTGATGACCTGACTGAGGAGCATTCACAGAAGAGGATGAGAAGAAGGAATTGACTTTCACAGACCAAGTGAGTAGAAAGACACAAAACAGATTTGTATTTCAGAGCTTTCCATAGTGACAGCAAAAGCAAGTTGTTCATATGGATTCAGAAAGATTCAAAATAACCGAACTAAGGGAGATACCGAACATGATGTGATCACAGCTCTGACAAAGTGAGAAAGAGACACCTTCTTCCTCCAAAACACCCTTCAGACATTGACATGTAAAAAATAAACAAGCAAGCAATCAAGCAGAAATCTGGACTCGAACACTGGTTCTTGCATTGCTGTTGCCTCCTTTTCCTGTTCCTGCCATCAGGTCTGGCAAGACTGGGATGAGAAACCTGCAGAGGAATGGAGTCCTCCTTGCTGGGAGCTGCACCTCCTCTTAGGAACTGGTGGCGTAGAGGGCTGTAGTGGTCTCCACGTGGCTCCTTCCTGGGAGGACATAACCACCTCTCCTGTCAAATCGGGCTGTGAGTGGTGCACAGAAATAGGGTTAGGGTGTCATTGCTCACTTGTTATGTCTTCATTACTCAATGTGTTGCAAAGGTTCAGCTCTTTTCAGTACTAAACCTGCTGGGACCAACAGGGTCCCAACAGAGACCATAACTCAAGACAGTGTCTCGTAGACCTTCTTGAGCATTCAGCCTGATCTCACTGTGGGAGAGTATCTCAAACGGAAGTTACAAACAGCCTAGTAAAAGGACTGAAACCAGTTACTCAGCAGAAGGGAAGCCTCCTTTCTTGCCCACTCCATTTAGTCTGAAAAGTCACCTTGCATATTGCAAGAACTTTCTGTGCCTAACTGGCATCTTGGCAGCCCTGACAACAGCAATTTGACTTTGGATGGAAGCTGGATCTGTGGCAAGCATATAGTTATAAAATAAGTCACGCTTTCCTTCCACTGAGTGCATGTTCTATTTATAGCACATTCCAGATTATGCAAGGATTCCCAGAACACTGCAGACTCTAGCTGAAAATTGTATCTGCATAGGATGGAGTATATCAAGCAATATTTTAAAAATCCCATTGTTAGCAGAATGGGCATCATGCAGTTACATCTACGTAAAAGCTGGGGTAAATTTGGAAAGATACCGTATAGTAATAAAGAGTAGTTACAGTTCATTTTATTTCATTTGCCAAATCTTTTTGATAAATTGTATCTTTTAAAAAAGCAAAACAGTAATGGCATTAAAAAAGCCTGAAAAGCCAAGCAAATAGTTTACTGAATTGAAAAGTGAGATTTTTCTGATGCTTGAGAGACTTTGTATTTTAGAAAATGTAAGGGCATGTTTTAGAATGAATTCTTTAGGACAACAATATCTGAGTTATAACACTCTAATGTCCATTTCCTCCCGAAGGTGTGACAAAATACAGTATCTAGCTATCCATTCAGACATAGGATAGGAACTTACAATGAAAAGTTGTTTTGTGATGCAAACATTACACATTTCTTCAATTTTCACATTGAGAATACCAAAAAATAAAGCTGGGACTCGAGATATTTCACTGACATTTAAGAACTTCTAAATCCTCAAGAAAAGCAACATAGCAGGAGAGCCATGCAGATATAAAATACATATATCACTGAACATACCTGTTTTCAGTGCAAATACACTGTAAACACCTGCATCTATTTCTTTTCCCCCAACTCTTGTGTCATGTGTACTTAAAGAACACTTTACACTTTGACAAAGCTTATTCTGAATTTTCAAATGACTTATCACTCCAAAAGTGTGAAGCAGGAATTTCTGGAAATAAAACTCAATAATGTGCTTTTTGATAATTTGGCTGACTTTAGTCAAAACCAGAAGATTGGTAATTCTGTTACAAAGTTTATCACTCAGTCATCACAGGTTTTCATTGAAATATCAAATATAGACACAGTTTTGGGACAAGACTATTCAAAAACATAAACAAAAATGAACCATTTTCATGCCAGTGCATTCTGTCAGACTTCACAATCTCGACCAATTTTTAAAAATGGCTGTATTGATTGGATGTCCCAGTCTATTTTAGACAGCAGGTTCTCTTTAAACTCTGTTAACTGGTTTGCTGGCTAGATAATCAATCCAAGAACAAATTGTACTCTTTCAATACATTTTTTAGTTTAGTACACAATTGCTGAGCCCTGTTATGAAGTGAACTTTGCAGTACAACAATAAAACACACCTACAGAGAGGGTCTGCAAAATTGTCTTCATAATAGGTTAAATCACAATATACCTGGGGCTTGATTGTAAAATTTTATGAACAGTGTTTAGTGTGTTATGAAGCAGAGTTTATACAGCTGGAATTAAACAGCTTACCCTCATAACGACCCTTTGTGCTTGATTTAGGAACTAGGGGTTAACAAAGTTTCATAACAAACTGATAATGCTGTTGCTAACACAGCATTCAGGCTTCTGTACTTATGTATCAGATTCTGCAGTGTCCCATTCCATTAAAAGTATAAAATAAATGGGAAGAGAGGAAAGAAGAAAGGGAGGTATTTCTGGACCCTAATGTAATGTGGAAAGGCATTTTTGTTGTATTTTTGTTTAGTGATATCACCTGCACTTTTCATGTGACTTGAATTTCAATCTCTGAAGTGCTATTTTTCCATCAACAAACTATGGAAAGAAGGTGATGTGAGCTCCTCAGTTGTCTATCCAATTATTCATCATTAATGGGCTGAGTCGCAATGTAAACCTTCATGCGTAACTTTTGAGTCAGAAAGGAGCCAGATTAGACAGTTCTAATTACCCAAGAGTCATCGTTTGAGCTCTCTCTTCTCAAACACTTTCATTTTTAAATCAAACTTCTGGTCTCTCATGGTAGTTTTCGCACATCATCCACTAGATACTGGAATAATTTACGCAAGGTGTGAAGTAGTCTGTTTTTAGCTATCTGTTACAAAGTTAGCAATGTTACTATTCTTACTGGGCGCAGTGTGCAAGAGATATTCCCACACTAGGAGAGTATTCAGTAAGGTCACAAGGATGCCCAGTCCTTATCAAACACATTCCCTGGAAACTTGGCAGGGGTTTCATTTTACAAGAATTCAGGGGCAAATTAATGGTATTGGGTTTAGATGTACTTGAATTTTTCAGTGTTTGTGCAGAAGGAGATTTGTATTACCAACCTGTAACAGAAGATTTGTTGTCAGCAGTATTCAAAGTCTACTTTTGCTTTGAGTAAATTGATTTTGAGTTAATTTAATTCACCAACTTCAGTAGAGTTGCTTCACATTTACGCTAGAAGCAGGCTGTGTTTGCACTACTACTCTAGTCTATTTAATCATTTCATAAGAAAGAACACTGAGCTTTTTACATAATTTTAAAGATGATAACATCAAGGCTGGAGGCACACACAGAGAATGTATGCAAAAACTGGATGCAAATATTTTCAGTGTTTAAAAAGGATTTTATGTAACCCAGAGAAGCAGAAGCAAGAGAAGTATGGCTCTAAATGGAAACAGAAATCTGCAGAAAAAAACGACTTAGTCGGAGAGCTATGTCTCTACTTCTAGTAATGCATGGAAAGAGGGAAATCTCCCACACACTTTGTTTCTTGTCATTTTTCTGACATTTTCCTTAGTCTTTATTCTTTATAAAGTGTCTGTGCATGGTAGGCACGTTACCAGAAATGGTGAGATGGAAACTGAACAAAACCAACCATTGAAGAACTTCACACAACTCCCAGGTAGTCTATGTAATCGCAGGAGGCTCTTCAAATTCTGCTGTCAAGCCAGATCAAACAGTATTAAATAACACATCACAGTGCATCCAGTGGAAAAAGATGTGATCTGCTGTGCTCATGAAGATCAGAAAAGAATGGTGAGCAGGGAAGGGAAGAACCTTTTTTAAAAAACCTAAGAGGAAAAAAAGAACAGCAAAAGCAAAGTTAGTTTTTACATCTGCAACAGCTGAATATAGCCTCCACAAATGAACGAGGAGTCTCAGATCCCTCTGACAATCCAAAAATGTGTGTAAAACCAAGCTATGAAACTTAGCAAATATTCAACTATGTATCTGGACACAGAATATACACAGATAATATGCAATACAAAATACTTGCTGTGACGTCATCAGCTGGTTTTTGCCTATTTGCTACGCATTGAGGCCTACCCAGCTTCCTCAGCCTGAGAGAGAAATTGGATTTTGAAACTAATTCATTAGTTTCAAATAACAGGAGGAGGACTAAGGCCTAGGTCCTCCCTTGTACTACACCTGTGCAAATTAGAGGCTAGGGGTCACCAAGAGTCCTTTTTTACCCAGGCACATACCATCAGGCAGCACACATTTTTCAGCAGGCAGCGGTGCTCAGGAAGCACAGCTGGCTGAGTGGCCAGCCTGCACTCCGGTGTCTCAGTGTTATGTCTTCTTCTCCAGCACGCTTAGTATGGCATCTTGCCATTTGCAGCACATTCTGGACAGAAGACAGCATTTGTATACAACTGCACTCCAGAAGTCTAGCAAAATAAATTGACTTAGCCTGTCTGTCAAAATAAAGTCTTCTACCAAAGGGTATCCTTTGTCAGAAGTTGGCAGTCCTGCAGAGGATGGCCACGCTTAGGAAACTTGTTTTCGCATCCTGCGCCATCAGACATTTCTTCCATGACCTTGAGCGAGCAATTTGCGTTGTCTGTGCCTCGGTTTAGTGCCTGAAAAATATTGCAGGGGTTCTTGAGGGTAAGATTGCAAAGCCCTCAAATACAATGGCACTGGGGGCCAGAAAAGTAGACAGATACAAACATTTTTGGAAACACAGCTTTCTGCTTCAACTATCAAAAAACCCAACTGTACCAGAGTTCAAGTATGGGGGTCAAAAAAGGCTGTGATAGCAGAGAGCCTTCAAACTCTGCTCTTGGGTAATGAACGTGTCTTCTGACACTTAAACCACCACTGCTCACTGATAAACAATGCAGCATCTTGCCTTTCTAGCCTACAGAAAGGGTCACCACGTCTAGGGCCTTTGAGTCCTTCCGTGAAATGCGGATCTTAGAAGAGTTCACCAAGAACAATACAGTTCTGTGTTATATAATAATTGTTTCTTCTCTAAGATACAAAGCTCTCAGACAGTAGCATTCCCTGGCTTTCCTCACGTGAGAGTCACAGTGCTCTTTGTGCAGCATTGCTCCTGGAGCTTACGGTTCAGTAACTTTCTATCTGCCTTGATTGTAAGTGGCAGTGTCAACGCTCATACCAAAAATAAACCCTCCTGACGAATGACATGGATACTCCACAGGCTTAGAGGCATCTTTTTATAGCAACCCTTTGATTTCAAATACCAAACATTTGTTATTTTTGGCACAGAGGCTTGGAGAAACTTTCGTGATCTTTAGCCTACATGACTACTTTTGCACACAGCTCAGGTACTGTCAGAGAACTTGTGGCTTTCCTTAAAGATACAGAAATATGTTTATTCTACTGGATATTTGTTGTCACTAGAGAAAGAGCTGACCTAGAAAATGGAGACTGCGCTATCACATGAGGTTTTCCAAATTGTTGCTGGGGTATTAAGGACTTTTCACTTCAAGAAGTTCTAAGATGTCTGATGGTTTGATACTTCGTGTAACTGAAAAGAGTATTTTTTAATTGAATTAACTAGAGGTGAAATGTTAACCATGGGATGACTTTGATGTGTTTCCTCATTTAATGGCCTGGAGAGGGTATATGCACGCACTTACTTTAATAAGAGAATGTGGTACTAATGGCAGACGCCAAACTCACCCTCTGGCAGACGCCAACCTACCCTCTGGCAGACAGAAGTTCACTATTTATTCATAGTGCAGACTGAAGATGTACTTACCCAAACATTTTTTTTAGGTTGTAATTTACCTCTCATACAATGCTACCAGCCATAAACAGCACTCGAAGATACCGTGTAGGCAGCCTCTTGTTATTTTTCCTCACATCAGTTTAGTACAACTGGATAACTGGCAGCACCACTTGATTTAGTCATTGCTATCAACATTCTAGTAGTCTAGTATCAACTTTCACATGCTACTAAATGTTCTGTAGCTTAAGAAGTGCTTGCCAGATTAGACCTGGTTTACCACAGTACATACAGAATCTGGATGGTAATTTGATTTCCCCATCCTTATAAATCTTAATATCACCAGTAAGATATTCCAAACAAGGATTACCATTTTCATGATGACAGTGTCATTTGCAGCTGACTAAATACTAGCCCAGACTTGTTTTATCAAAACAACTTTTACCTAGGAAAACATAATACCAGGAGACAGAAACAGTAGACACTCTGGAAGGACTACTTTAAAAAGAAAGAGACGACCGTGTGAGGGGCCACATCTGGAATACTGTGTTCAGTTTTGGGTCTCCCAGCTCTCTCCACTGAGAAGAGAGCCACAAAGATGGTAGGAGGCCTGAACATGTAGTGTGTGAGAAGAGTGTGAGGGAGTGGGGTTTATTTGGCCTGGAAAAGAGAAAGCCAAACAGGTATGTTAACTGGTGTCTTTGCTACCTAAAAGAGGGGCTTACAGAGGAGACAGCAAGAAGCTACCGGGACAAAGAAAAAAAGGAAAAAGCACTAAGAGCAGTAGTCACAAGTTGCAGCAAAGGAAAGCCATAAGAAAAATACTCTATAACAAGTGTGGTTAAGAAAAATAACAGATTCCTCAGAGAGCTTTGAAAATCTCCAAAGCTTAAAGGCCCTGAACTCACCTGGCAAAGACCCACTTCAGCCTAGAGAGTTACAGTACTTCCTTTATGATTGAAAGCTCTGGGTGGCCTAACTTGATGATTTCCAACAAATACTTCATTCATTTGTGGCAGAAATAATTTGTTTTATGAGGTCTCATTTCAGCACTACTCAGTTCTATGGGTCTAAAGATTTGCTTTCAACTTGCCTTCAGACTTACAGCTGTACTGTTAGTTACTGGTGTGGTTTACTACTCTTCAGTGACTGCAGTTCAGAAGGTCTGTAGTCCTTGTACTTGGCACCATAGAGACATACAATGAGAGCAGTCCCTATACATCATTCAGGACAGACAAATAGTGGGAAGGTAAAGTAGTACAGTAGAAACAAACCTATCATCAGAAAAACCAGAACAGAACCTCAGTTCTCAGTGTTATGGACATTTTACCAATATTTGAAATAATTTTGAATGTTAATTGCACATGCGTTCTGTGAATTGGGCCTTATTTTTCTGTAAATAAATATGGTCTTAAATACCAGTGCATTAAGGCTGCTTAAGGCTGAAAGTAGGATGATTCCAACTTGTCCTATTTTAGCAGGGTATATATACTCAGGTATACTTTTTAAGACTACGGAATGCAATTAATTTCACAATTACTTTGAAAGGATTGGAAATCTGACCAGATTAGATTCAAAGCCTGGGCAGCAATTGCTACAGCTGCATTCAGAGCTTCATATACCTATCCATTTTAGTGGTTCACTGATGTTAATAGCCACCAGTCATTAAGTAAAAATTCAGTCCTTTAGACTTCCCCCCCTACGGCTTGCTAATGAAATTCATAGATATTAATCCAGCTGGTAAATTGTTCCTCTCCCTCTGTACATAATCTCCCTCTCCTTTGGTGTTTGACCATTTCAGCTGCTGAAAAAGAGACTATAACCTCTTTTTATAAGCTTTTCCTGTAAACACTAAAATGAAAAGAACAAAAGAAATCAAAAAGCTCAAAAAGTTACTGTGCTTTTTGGATAAGGTAAGTCAGAAAAAATGAGTTTCACTTCTAAAAGCTGATACAGAATGTATATGCATATATCTGTGTATGGATATCCCTATGCTACCAGATTTCTTCTTGGCCTTTCCCAGGTCTCCATAGTCAGGTCTGTCTACAGGAAACAGCCCATGGAAGAGTATGTTAGAGTTAGGGGCTAGGGGTGCGTGCTGGTTAGGGTTAGGTTAGGGGTGTGTGCCGGTTAAGGTTAGAGTTTGTGTTAGGGTTCGGGTTCAGGTTAGGGGCCATTAGGGTTAGGGGCCATTAGGATTAGGGGTTCAGGGGTTAGGGGTTAGTATATATTTTCTTGTACTGTATCTGCCAGAACTGCTTTATTTAGGAAAACAAGAGTAAACAGGCTCAGCTAAAATTAACAGAATCGTAACTTACACTGTCAACCAGAATACAGGCAGCAGAAAAATATGTAGTGAAATATGAGCTGTTTGGGGTAGGAGAAAGTTCCCCTCCTTTACCTTAGAAATTCGGCAGTGATTTTTAATTCTGACACTTGTCAGGAAACATACTAAAATACTGCTAAGTATCAAAACTAAAGAGAGGCACAGACAGTATCAGAGAGGAACTGCATTGTCATACACCAGATTTCTCTTAAAGTTATAAAATCTGAAAGTTAGAAAATTTAAGTGGAAGAAATTTCTTTTGCCTAACTATTCTAGAGCAGACAATCTTTGCTGAGGAGTGACTAACAGGCTCGTCTACAACATGACCCTGGGTAAGGAAATACTACTTAGTATCTATTTTGCACTACTTCCTGCGTGCAAAGATTTTCTTCAAAAAGAAAATCAACCCACTTGCACAAAGATTCTCCAAGCTGAAGGCATGCCTTCCCTTTAAAATGTAAGATGGTGCAGGTCTCCTTCAGCAAGCTGTGACCAGAGCCAAAGTTAAGCAGCCATGTCAACACAGCACTGTACCAAGGGTCCTACCACCATGTTTAACTAGGCATTGCACCCCACTATTTGCTGTTTTTGAAGTCAAAGCTCGTCGTTCTCCAGTGCCATGCGGTAGCTGTTCAGTGAATGACACTGCATTCCACTGCAGACCACTTCTCATAAAGAACTGTCTTAAGAGGACACATGGAGCTACTGCAAAATAGCTAGCAGACAATTCATAATGTTAACGTGCAGTAATTCACTTTGTAAACAAACTCTGGTTCAGACTACTACTCATCTTACTATTGACTTAGCTTACATACTCAATTTAAAGGATGATAGTTATAACCTGCTGTAGAGAACCTTTGTAATACACTATACTATAAATACCCAAGCTAAGTCTCCGAGTACCTTACACTTGTGCAAATTCGGTGAGCCAAGGGAATAAAAATTTCTCCAGACTGATCTCCAAACAACAGCTCAAAACTTTGGATTCTTTTCTTTTTCTATTGACTTTGTCTGGTTTTAACTGGAAACAGTATTTATATATCTTAAATACATAAGATTTATGATTACATTACTCAGAATGAGTCAGACAAGCAAGAATAATACTTAGAACAATGCAGACAACCTGCAGTTGACAGCAGGTTCCTAGGTAGAGGAGGGTAATCCTGAATTCTGGCATGAAATAATGCCAGAAAAGGTGAAGCAAGCTATCATCATCATCATCACAGCTTGGCTTCGCAGACAAAGATTTGGGAAGGGCTTTACCCACACTTACTGCAAGCGCGCTGATGGCTGAAAAGGCCAATGCAGGATAGGCAAGTCCGGTTGCAAAAAGCACAGCGGAAAGTCTCCTTGGGTGTATAGCCAAGGCACGGTTCTTTCTGCATTGTCTGTTCTCCTCGAGACTGATTCTACGTGTGCTCTCAGAGGAGACAGCAGCGTTATGTATGGTGTGTCTCCAAATCTCCCGACTGGAGGCCGGGGTGGACCACTGATGGTGGTCAATATGGCCTATAGTCAACTTACAAATAATGTCTGAAATCCCCTTGTAATTTAGCCTTTGAAGGGAAAGAATCAAACCCACTATCAGTTATAAAGACCATAGAGCAATATTACACTGTTGTTTTTACATGTAATTTATTTCCAAGGTTTTTTTAAAAACTTGGTGTCAAATGTGAGCATCATTGAGTATATCTCATGCAAACTGTCAAGCACATAATCTTTAGGGAGGCTTTTCTCATCCCCAGTTTGATGTGCTAGGTGGAAATGAGGACTCTGCTGACAGCAGGCCAGATGACTGATAAGTACACATCTAGTATTGAGTCAACTGCTCCACAATCCCAACATACACACTTGACAGAGAGACAGACATTGTGTAATTAACATTTGGCAAGCGAGAGGCAGATAAGTAGTCAGTGGGAGGTTTACCGAGAACTGAATAGTTCTTATCATCTGTGTAATACGGGCACCAGCTGTCACTCAGAGCTGGGGGTTTTCTCTAGACTGACGGTCATGTGTATTCACCTTTTCTTACTCCAGAGGGGAAGAACCCTCCCCTTTCCAGAAACAGACATAAATAGACTTTTCAGTAGATGTGAATGCAGTGTAGATTAGCAAATATCTAAATGCACAGGATAAGGATTGGAATCACAATAAACTTAGAGTTTAAAGTGTTTTCACAGTCAGAACTATAAAAGTCTAAAGAATCGGTACTAAAAATTAGATACACTAGAAACACATTTTTGGTACAAGTTCTCCCTAGACTCCTTCCTTGTTTTCCCTTGTTGGAAATCAAGGGAAGTCCTGCAGGTGAAACCCTACACCCCCATGGCAAAGGGTGTAAAACCGTAACATTTTTACCTTTTCTTGAAGACAAGCATCTCTGAGGACAGTACCTCTGTGTTGCTCCTTCCTACAGAATTCAACAGCAGATTTACTGCCTTTTTTCTGGAAGAGCTGTGATATTTCTACTGAAAAGCAGACAATAGCATATTTCAAACAAGGTCCCTTGCCCACATGTTCCGAGTTGTGAGGCATCAGCAAAGCAACCTGATTGTTTACTAAAGCAAAACTCTGGAAAGATGCCTTTGTTCCCAGTGAGACTTTCTTCCTCTGATTAACAACAGAGTCTAGAAATTCTGCCCACAGTTGACATGGTTCCACATTGTATGTAGTTCAACTCTTCAGTTTCCTACATATACTTGAAAACAAACAAGTGTAAGGTGACTGATGATGATGTGTCTTTTGCCTAGGTGGAGCTGTAAAACAGAATACACTCTTGCTCCTAAAACACATTTGATGAAGCAGGCTGTCTGCCTGTTAAAGGCAGAACAGGCATTAAAAGTTAGCCAAAACAGATAAATAAATTATGATACTGCATTTAATTTAGATGGTAGCTAAATGAGTTGCCTACTTTGTTTTCATATGCAGTCACATCACTAAAACAGAATTGTTCTATTTCTTTTTAAACCTCTTGCTTGAGCATTCTATTCAAATTTTGAAATCCTAATTACACTATTTCTATCCCTCTGTTTGGGTTATTGCTAGCCTTTGTTCTTGCAGTGGGCACAGAGATGGCCCAAAGGGACACAGCTGAATGCTGCTTCTGTAACTTGTTTTTCACCACCTGAACAAACTGCTTGTGTGTTTTTTATACCTCCAGTTCCAACACTGCTTTCTCTGGTGGATCAGTCCATTAATATCACATTTCCAGACAAATTTTGGGTTAGCCATAAATGTGCTTTTATATTACAACAATATGGTGGTGTAATGTAAGACATAGCTTTGCTGCTACAGTAGAGATGGCAAAACTTACTGTGCATTAACTAACTCTGGAACCAGAATCCTCTTTGGACATATCCCATAGCCTAGGTAATAGCTACCTTAGAACTTGGTATGGCAAGTACCGTTTCATGCTGTGGATATGAGTTAATCTGAGACTTTAAAGCTCTTTGGGAAGCTTAGTTCACAGTTTCAGCAGGGTACTGAAGCTCTACTACTTTTATACTCGGAAGGAGATAATTTTAGAGTATCCATAGATAAAAAAAAACCCTTCAGTTTTCAAGATGGAAGGTTGAAAAATATCTCTCTTTGTCAAAAACATGAGAAACTTTTACTGTGAAATTAATTCCAGAAGTTAGTTTGTAATAGCCATAGAGTCTATTCAAGTCATCCTTGCTTTAAGAGGGCCAGGTTTCCTTCTATAGGATGGTTTATAGACTTGAGTAGAATTTCAGACATTTATGGTAGTAGAGAATTTAGCTCTTCTCTTCAAAAGGTTAAGTCAATGCAACTGTGGGTAAGAGGAAATTCGCACTGAAATGAAAGTGCGCATTCTGCTCGGAGTATTTCAGTTACAATTTTGAAAACATATGCAAGAAAAACTATATGAAAATTGTTCATTGGCAAATGTATCTTCCTACTCGTCTGAAGTGGGTAGAACTTTAACTGGTACTTTTCCATGCGAAAAGTCCCCCTCACTTCCAGAATAAAATACATAGACACAGCTGCACTAAAGAAAAAGTCCAAGTGACATGGGGGTATAGCCATTAGCAATAGAGATTTTTGAAGTGTCAAAAAGCATGTTGTCATTGGTCTTTTCAGAAGGATGTGCAAATAAACTCAAAATAGCAGCCACAGATGATATTCCTCAGTTCACCAGTAAAACAAAGGTAATCTTGGATACCATAAAAAAGCCCTTACTAGCAAGTAAGACAAATGCTTAAATCTGTGTCCTTGGCTGAGACCACATCTCTGTTCCCATGGCAAACCCCAAGCACCAAGTATAATTGCTCAGAGAGAAAGCTGTCTAGTTATTAGACAGCTGTGTATTAATAGAAGTTCATATGCATCCAGTTGTTTTTCATCTGAAAACCTGCCTTCTGAACTGTAAACAAATGATGTGCTGTTTGTTCCATTTCCCTTGAAACTGAGTTTTGAGTTAAATATGAGAACAAAACAAAACCTGTCATAGAAATAAGGTTTAAAATACTTTGTACATTAGGTTAAAGGCAGTATTAGTACAACTTATTACTTTGCCATTTCAATGCCTTGTAAAAGATAAGGTTATCTTATTAATCGTGTTGTGCTCCCTCTAAGGAGGTGAAACACCAGATAAAACAACACAGAAATAAAGCAGTTGATAGGTGGTGTCCGATACTCGAGTATCAGAGCAGAGCTTTGAATGTTGCCAAAACATCTCAAAAAGTACAAATTAAAATTAGGGATCTTCACATTCTGTATCTCTCAGCTAGACACAAATATAAAAGCAGTTCTTTTGGCCCAGTCTAAAGTGTGGTAGAAAACAGTCATGGCAAAGAAATACAACAGTAAAATATAGCTTAAAATACATATATCTACCCAGATACGAGCCTGTTTTCTTTCCTACCCTCCTAGTATTTACACCTTAACAGCAATTATTATTTCAGAAGACAGTAGTGAAAGATGAAACATCTTGTATCAATCAGCTATATTTATAGAGAAAATAAATGCATAGAGGATTGTGAAAAAAGCAAATAAAGCTAGCAGTATATAGCCCACATTTTCATAGTACTGTTAAAGTAGGAGAATAATGTGAAGAGCCTCAGTAGCATTTTAGATGTTCAGAGATCTTCAGCTGATTTCTGTTCCCATAAATATAACTTTAGTCAGTCACATATCCTGAACATAACTCACGGGGAAAAATGTCTTTAATCTTGAGATGCCAAAGAACATTCACTATCTGATGCTATTAATCAGCTCAGCTCTCCCACCAGTATGCCAGACCTCTGCAATTCCCAGACAGTTTAGTGAAATGTGCACTAACAGTAACAAAACAAAACACCTCACCGGTACAATTGCTAATACAAGTCAGCCCCTAGCTAGTGACCATGCATAAAGGGATTTGAAAGGAGCAAGCTTTCAATAAGAAGTGATCCAGATTTCTACTGTGCAGGAAGCAGCGTGTTTCAGTCACAGCACAAGTATCAAGTTTCTTCACAAGGTCTAAGATGAAACAAACGTGGTCTTAAAGACTAACAGCACTGGATTGTCATGATTCAATCTGAATTGGTCTGCTCAAGTGAAAGTCAGTGAAACTGTAAAGATTAATACTTCATTTCATCTAAGCTGTTCCTGAATAAGCCATTTAGCTTTAAAAAGTGCTGATGGAAATTCTGAATTGCTTTTTCATAGAAAATTAAGGTTTTTTCATCCCTTCCCTGAGGCAAAAAAAAAAAAAAAGAATAGCAGGGTTTATTTCCCTGTAATATTTTATTGATTACATCCAAACATTCCAATTTTTATCCTGTGAAAATCAGTGTGTGAGACTGTGAAATGTGCGATTATGAAACGCTTCAGTTTAGCTAAACCACTATAAAAACATTGCATTTTTCATTTTCAAATTAAAATTAGAGTTCTATATGCCACTGAAAAGGCTGTCAATGCTTTGAATCTTTAAGGAAAAACCTTTTCATAAATTAAAAATGAACACTTTAAATCACTTCCAGATAGAGACTGCTCCAATGCTGTAGCTTGGCAGGTTATAGGTTTTACAGACAAGCTATAAATCCTCCAAATAGACATCAATAGTAGAAATAATAGCACAGTCTTTATAAAGCCATATGAACAATTATACTGCCTATAAAAATCTTTTTCCACTATAACCAGCGATGAATCAGCTGCCCATTAATGAATAAAGGTTGTGAACCATCATCTTTAAAAGATACAAGACTAAGAAAAGTAACAGCTTCTTAAAATTGGCTTCCTAGCTTGTCTGTGTTAACAGCTGAATGACCAGAGATGGTGAAGTCATCACTGGAGTTTCAGTTCAGTGAGCTAACTTGGTATTTGTCTGATATGCACTACAGTTGGTATGGCTTTGAAATCAGCCAGTGCCCAAGGACACAGTCCTTCTTGTAGTACCTTGGGGAAGTACTGTGCTCTCACCTCGACTATACATACCTACTAACGAGACCTTTTCACAACGCAAAAGGGCCTAGTTTAACACAGTAATATTTGTAAGCAGTTTTTTATTTTATCTGAAACAATTCACTTATCCATCAGTATCCAGTTAGAAGTTGTATGAGGCAGATGGTAACATACTGTATTGGCTGCTGATGGCTGGTCAACATCTATACATGGAACTATTTAGTGAAATAAGAGTGATTGACAACTTTAATTAGAGACAGTGACTGTGAGCACAGTATAGACGTTTTAAGGATGTCTATTGTTATATTTAATCCACTAACACAAGGCGGCAAGATACACCATTCAGACTTTCATACTCAGTAATCAAAATTTGGTGTTGCTTGCTAATGCTTTGTACTTCATGAATTTCTTTTCTCTAATGTATCAGGTACATTCTTTCCTCACATAAGGACAAGTCTCAGCAAAATGAGTTTCACCTAGTACATATACCCGAAAACATTTAGGCAATACATTATTTTTAACCTCATGCTTTCATAAGCTTTGCATACAATGTAAATCAACACATCCTTTGCAAGAAGGAACATAAGGGTTACAAACCCACAGAGACCAAAGGAAGAAGACAAGCATGCAAGAAATACTTCAGTAATTTTTAAATGAGCATAGCAAATTTGGTTTTCAGGTCAGCACATGATTTTCTGTTGCTTTGTTTTTCTTAATCAGTCCTGGCTTACACTATCCCTAGTGTAATTAAGATCACTAATTTAATCTAAAATTGAAATAGATTTTTAAAAGTCGGTGTGTGCTTTCAGCTCAAATACCACACACACAGCAAAGTAGCTGAATGTGAGCATGATAGTTTTGAACTGTGTATGCAGGTTTTTCCTACAGTCTCAAGTCCTCTAAGCTTCATAGATACTAAAAATTCTGCTTAGATAGACTGCCCGTTCATATGTCCTTGTTTTTGAGAGGATAGTATTTGTTTCATAGAGCTTGGTTGGGTTTTGGTTTTTTTTACTTTTTGGAGAAGGGACAGAAAATTATAATAATTAACAATTAACAATTATCAATTGTTAGTTTACAACATTAACAATTAACAATTTAATTTAATTCATTAATTATTA
>NW_010390121.1:84179-86472 GCF_000710305.1 Buceros rhinoceros silvestris | reverse complement strand
CACCCCCCCCGAAATGGAGCAGTTCTTAATTTATAAGAACTCTAAGACAATCTGTCATACCAATGAAGTAGTTATGGTGGCAAGGTGACCCACTAAGCTCAGGGAAGTTACTGCTCTAAACTGGGTAAGGACTTTACATGTATTTGATGGGGATCATATCATAAGACATACTGCCATGGAGTTAAAAGACATTTGTCCTGGCTGGGTCAGAATGGAGGGGGTGCTTTTCAAGGCTTCACTGGAGAAAAGGACATGCTGGTTGGTACTGGTAGGGCTTGATAGCATCACCCCTCTTGCTCTGAAAGCCTGTGCACTGGGTGCATTGTCCTGGCATGCTGATCAGCTGTACTTGGTATGTAGGGCTGAGAAATGAAGGAAATTCAGCATTGTGCTTCAAATGTATGAATCTCTTCTTAAGAAGTAGGAAAGGGGAGGAGGTTAATGTACAGCTACAGCCTTCTTTCATAAATACATGGAGACACGTGTCAGAAGGAGAACTAGTTCATACTGAAACTTAGCAGTGACACCTTGTTCGGAAAGAAGCTTTGAATTTGTGGAGGATTTGTGAGTGTAATAAGAGAACTTTTAAGCTCATGTGCCCAGAAACTTAGATGTAGAGGATAAAAATAGATATATTTTCTCTCATGACCTTATTCTTTCTTGCTTCTTGGTGGTCAGATCATCCTGACTCATCATGTAAAGTCTTAGCAGCAGAAGTCTGATGCACAAAATGTTGTGATGGCTTAAAGCCATCTCTAAATTAAACTGTTTCTTCCCTTGTTTGTGCTGGAAAGGAATTTGTCAAAAGTTAAGGCAGTATCTCGGCAGGTTCCTGTAGAGATGCATACAGCAAACTAAATGACTCACAGGGAACGGCTAACGTGATACATTTCATAGTGTCAAGTTTCAGTACAGCTTTGTTTAGTCTGAAGAAGCTCTTTCTGTTTAGAGTACCACAGGTCTGAGAAGTAAAAATTTTCTCTAATAATATAACAACAACACAGTGAAACACATTCCAGACAGGAAAATACAAGGCTAAAATAGTCTGGAATTAAAATGCAAGTGTATTAAGGGTGATTAGAGGCCAGACTGACCAAAATGTGTAGTTGCTTTTTTGTATCATTTTGCTTCTGTCATCTAGATGAGGGTGTTATTACACACAACCTTGCTTCCATGTCTGAGGTCTAACAACCGAATTTCAGTATTCCAATCTAGAAAAAAAGAGGTACGTGCAGCAGCTATCGCACTTGTTAAGTAATGGAATTAAGGGAGTTCCTCTAAGTGTGGGACTGTTGGGAAACAGAGGTAATGGAGGGCTTGAATAAATAAGAAAACTAGAAATATTTCTCAGTTTTTAATAGGTCTTGCTGTCGGGGAAAACTGCTCAATTCAGGTATTTTAAATGACATCAGTATCCAAGCAATTTATTGATTTACTAATGATTTGTGATTAACCAATAAACAGTTAATAGTGTCCAGTGGAGTGGCAGCTCTGTCTTGTCCAGGCATAGGTTGAGATACTGGAGGCAGCTTCTGAGGGTATCAACCCAAGTTTTGATTTCTGCTGTTTCTGGTAAAAGGTCTCTCCTCGCCATTACAAATGTCCATGCTTTTATACTTCTTTTCAAGTTGACTCCTGTTTTTCAAAAGTCTGTGTGTAATTCTCTGGTTACTTGTCACCCTGCCTGGTGGGCATCTTCCTTTTTAACATAATCAGCCTGGAGGCAAATGCCCTTCCAAACACCTCCGAGGATTTGAGCCACTTGTGTTGGGTATGCTCCATGTCTTAATGAGTGCTGATACCAAGGCCATTCGCCAAAGGCTGGATCTGCAGTCACCTACCACAAAGTTTCTAGCTCATAGATAATTGTAGATAATTACGGTGTCTTTTCACTGAATATTATGATCAGTGTTCCTTTTCAGGTTACCTGAGACTTCTTGTAGACATATGTAGACTTAAGTAGTGTTTGTTTCTCTTCAGGACAGATGAAGGTCTTGTCAAACTTGATTAAAAGCTGGGAGTCAAAAATTCATAGTATATTTTAAAAAATTGCTCACACAGGCAAGGATGTCACTACTTAACATCATTGCATGTGTTTATATTAAACCAAGTGGAAACTGAAATTTCCATTTCCTAGGAAATATTGGTATTTCTGAAAAAAAAAAAAGTTATATGTATTTTTCCAGTTGAGAGCAAAAGGTTGGAAATATCCTTTCTTTTTTTTTTTTTTTAATCCTTCTTCTCCATTAGGACCCATAGAGAGAATGATTGCTTTTTGGGAAAGGGGGAAGGG
>NW_010390121.1:59371-84107 GCF_000710305.1 Buceros rhinoceros silvestris | reverse complement strand
GTGAAGAGAAGAATGAAAGTTTATTCATATTCACTTCTCAGCTCCCATCTTGGCAGCAGGCTGTCTCAGGGTTTAAGGGCCTAACGTACAAGGAGCTGAATAGTCCTTGGTCTCTTGAAAGACCTTGGAGCTCAGGTTATGGAAGAATACTGAATACTGAGTTACAGGAGCACACCTCATAAGCTGTTGTAAAGCTGAAGAGTTTTGGAGCTCTTCCAGTGTGACGGCAATTTTTTGTGTCATAAATGAACTCTGTGATGCAGGAGGAAAATGTCAATGTTCATTAGTTCTCTTCTTTAACTGAGCTTGAACCATAATCCTTACATGTTCATCTCACTCCAATTATAAATTGTATTTGCTTCCAAAGGGGTAGAGACATTGAAATAAGATGAGAGTTTTACATTTGTGTCTCATTACTCTATGAAAAGACAGATGAAATGTACTCTAGGCTGATGACTCTTCATAGCTGTGTGTATAAAAAGACAGAGGCTTTCGAAGATGAGTGTGAATGGACCATGAGTTTTCACAAGGAGGTGAAGTGAGTGCTACAAGTAACCTTTGTGTCCCTGAAGCTGTGATAAGTGAGATATGAATGCGATTGTCCGGAAAATAAAGGACATGGCTAGTCTTGTCCCTGCAGGACAAGGATCCACTCCAGGCTTATTCTGTCCAATCTTCTGCAACCTTCTGAACTACAGCAAGCTGGACCATCACCTCCAGGACATGGCAGAAGGGTTTCCTCTGAAGCATTTTGGAGTCACTATATGTGTTATAGATTCAATGACTATTTAAACTCTTTTGGTTCCTCCCGCTTTGTGCTGTGAGCCTCTGCTAAGCACGCTGCCAGTGAGACACCACCTATCCTGCAGGCAGGCAGCCTTCTTCTCTCTGCTTCCAAGGTGTGTGTGTGCATGTGTATAAAATCAAAATGTGCTATATGTGCACAGGAAATGCTGAAAATCCAAATACAACTTGTATGCCTTCTGTCACACTAAAGGTGTCTTTTTCTGAAGTACCGCTACCTTTTAACTTTGAATACCAGAGTGCAGAAACCAAGCAGAAAGACACCTGAACAGCAACAGAATACTGAAAAAACAAAGCTTTGTGGACATGATACCAGTGTTCTGGAGAGGTATAGCTCAAGTCAGCACTAAACCATCTCAACTAAGTGTTTCTGTGGTGCTGTGGTACACCTAAGAGGATTTGCTACCTTTTAGTTGAGATGAAAATCTAATTCCTCTGGAAACTTTTGGATCACATAAGAATGAGATGTTTAAACTGTCCAAATTCCAACACACTAAATTGCGTTCTTTTTAAGTAAATTCCTTGTACAGTTACCTACCTCTCTGTTACTGACTGGTTTTTTGTTTCATCCCTAAATTTGTTTTTTGGTACTTCTGAATGCTCTTCAGCTTTGTGTGTTTCATACTACCAGGGTCTGCCTTTCTACAGTAGATAAAACAGTACACTGGGATGAATTTTTCTCTAAAATTATAGGAATATATATGATTTCCATTACTCATCTTTCACTTTTTCTTTTAAACAAATATAATCATCATGATAGATAATGTCATTTGACATAGTTTGTGGCCGGGTTCTCGTCTGTGAATGTCACCAGTTAGAAGCATTTTCTCTGCCTCCGTAATTTTCTTTTTTTTTTTTTTTTCCCCCACACCTTTTGGTGCACCACTATCCTCAGTCAATTTAGCCAATCATAAACACTTGTAACTGAAATGTATGCTGATAGAGTAGCTCATTGAAGCAAACCCATTTATTTTCACAACAGCAATTTTACTTGAGGGCTCACTCATTTGATTGTATAAATTGCACTGGCTAAAATACACTCTTCTGGCTGTGTTTTTTGCTTTAGATATATCCACATATCTTGGTTTTGTGATACTGAACAGCACTGATAGATCTTCTGTGTAGCTGCTCAAGAAAATATAATGGATGAGGAGACTCCACTTTTTGTACCAAAGTTGTGTCATCAGCATTAATCCCCTCATCTTTGCAAAGCTGGCTGAAAAATAAGTACTCCCAGCCCCATCTTATACTACCCCATCTTATATTACCAATCTTTAACGGAAAATGCACTTATCTCAAACTGGCTTCACTTCACTGAAATGTACTTTTTTCTACTTGTGGAAAAAAGAAGAAAGAAACATAATACTTATTTATGATCACTGCAATTACAGAAGCAGATAAAAACATTCTGAGTTGGTTTGATGTTAATGTGGGCTGCTTTAACTCCTCCTGGTAATTTGAATGCAAGTGATCCAAGTCTCCAGTATCCTTTATACCCTCAATATCCTTCCTGTGCTCTCAGCATTCTTAATGCACATTCTTCCTGGGAGAATGAAAATATGGAAAACCACTGCAACTTACAATAATCAGGGACAGACTAACGTTGAATCAATCAGGAAAATACTTTTTTTTCCTGGAATATGAAAATGTTTTATTCCACTATTGGTTTAATGCTGAAAGAGACCATTCTAATATTACACTTTAATCTCTTCACCTCTGCGCCCAACAGCCTAGAAAAGACATCCACACTTCTACCGCTTTAAGCAAGGCTATACAGTCACATGTTAAAGACATGGACCTGCTTGAGTGGGTCCAGAGAACGGCCACAAAGATGATGAGCAGACTGGAGCACCTCCCCTATGAGGACAGGATGAAAGAGCATGGGTTGTTGAGCCTGGAGAAGAGAAGGCTCCACAGATACCTTAGAGAGGCCTTCCAGGACTTAAAGGGGGCCTACAAGAAAGATGGGGAGGGACTCTTTATCAGTGTGTGTAGTGTTAGAACAAGGGTTAGTGGTTTCAAACTGAAAGAGGGTAGAGTAGATACTAGGAAGGAATTCTTTACTGTGAGGGTGGTGAGACACTGGAACAGGTTGTCCAGAGAAGTTGTGGATGCTCCCTCCCTGAAAGAGTTCCAGGCCAGGCTGGGTGAGTCTTTGAGCAACCTAATCTAGTGAAAGGCGTCCCAGCTCATGGCAGGAGAGTTTGGAACTAGGTGTTCTTTAAGGTCCTTTCCAACCCAAACCATTCTATGATTCTATGATTCTATCTGTAGGTGTAGAGTAAGAGAATCCTTCAATGTAAAGGAGCTGGTTAACAAAGATGCCTGGACTGTCCCAGCAGTTCTGAGATTCATATCATGTGCCTCATAAATGATAGAGCAGCTAATCCTGGAATCCATTTCCTGGCACAATAAGGACAAGAAAGCCATCGGGAGCAGTCATCACGGCTTCACCAAGGAGAAGTCATGCTTGATCAACTTGGTAGACTTGTATGATTAAATGTTTGGCTTGGTAGATGAGGGGAAAGCAGTGGATATTGTCTATTTGAGTTTGAGTAAGTCCTTTGACACTGTCTCCCATAATATCATCAAAGAGAAACTGCTGAGGTATGGACTGCATGAGCAGAGAGTGAGGTGGATTAAAAACTGGCTAAATGGCCAGGCCCGGAGAGTGGTGATCAGCACTGTAACGTCTACTTTAAGGCTAGTAACTAGTGGTGTACCCCGTAGGTCAATACTGGATCCAATCCTGTTTAGCATCTTCATTAATGATCTGAATGATGGGGCAGAGCATACCCTCAGCAAGTTTCCTGATGACACAAAACTGGGAGGAGTGGCTGATACACCAGAGGATCATGCTGCCACCCAGAGGTACCTTGAGAGGCTGGACAAATGCTCTGGTTGGAATCTCATGAAGTTCAACACACAGAGGTGCAAAGCCCTGCACGTGGGAAGGAATAACCAATACATGCTTGGGACCACCCAGCTGGAAAGCAGCTTGGCAGAAAAGGGCCCTGGTGGCACCTAGGGGCCCTGGTGGACGGCAAATGGAACATGAGCCAGCAATGTGCTCTTGTGACAAAGATGACTAACAATACTTTGGGCTGTATCAAGAAGAGTGCTGCCTGCAGGTTGAAGGAACTTATCCCCTCTACTCAGCACTGGTGAGGCCACACCTGGAGTACCATGTCCAGTTCTGTCCAGTATGAGAGACATTAGCACGCTGGAGAGAATCCAGAGAAGGACCACAATGATTAGGGGAATGGAGCATCTCTGCAGACAGGCTGAGAGAGCTGTGACTGGTCGTCTTGGAAAAGAGGAGGCTTGGGGGAATCTTATTAATGTACATAAGTACCTGAACGGAGGGTGTGAAGAGGTTGGAGCCACTTTTCAGTGGGATTCAGTGACAGGGAAACAGGCAATGGGCACAAACTGAAACACAGAAAGGTCCATTTGGATATCAGGAAACACTTGTTCACTGTGAAGATGACCGAGCATAGGAACAGGTTGCCTGGAGAGATTGTACATCCTCCACCTTTGAAAACATTAAAAGAAATCTGTGTATGGTCTTGGGCAACTGGCTGTAGGTGGTCCTGCTTGAGCAGAGAGGTTAGACCAGATGACCTCCAGAGGTCCCTATCAACCTCAACCATTCAGTTATTAAGTGATTCTGTGAATTGAAGCTTAGCAGATCTCATTATTGCAATGACCCTGTGGCTAAAGACAGACCTTGGAGTTAAGGTAGTATGTGAGTCTTTCTCATTTTCTTGAGCTGCAGAAAGAATAAATAACAATCAATTAAGTTCAAACAACTCAAGACAATCAAGAGTAATGCAAACTACTACAAGAGCAGTCAAAACAACTCATATTAGAAACTGCATTAGAATATTTTTCTTGTTGAAACCACCATCTCTGATCAAGTTATCCAAATCCTGGGGGTGCCTTTACATTCTTTGCATCTCTGATATAGTGTCTGACTGTTTTTATAGGTGAGATTTTCAAGGTTAAATTTATCCAACTTTGATTTTCTTCCTTCCTTCCATTTCATCTTGGTAATGCCTTTGTCAACAAGGCTAAGGAGTTTCCCCTTTTGTCAAAGGTTTGGGTTTTTTTCTTCCAATGTAAAATGTCTCTACAGAGTAACAGTCTCTTTCAACCTTTTCTTTTCTGATAACTCCTGAAATCCTGCCTCAAAGAGCTTGTTTTCAGTGGTTGGCTCTTTGTGCATGAGTGTCTCTTCCCTGAACTTTTTCCAGCTGATTGTATGGCTTTCTTGAAATGAGGATTCAAGGCTGAGCATGAGAAATTTTTCCACTCTATAATTTCACTTTCCATACCTTTGAGAGTGTCAATTGCTGTTTGGTTGATTTTCTTCTTTCTTATCAGAACAGTGCCCTGAAAGTTCTTGTTGAAGTTAAATGTAAGATTTGACATTTATGAACTGAGAATATTTTTTTCCTCCTTTTAATTTATTTTAGCAAATGCTCTTGAAATACAGTCACTTCCTACAGATTGGAAATCCCGTTTACTTTTCCAAGGCCATTATTCTATGAGATGAGTGCCAGTAAAATGGGTGTTAGATGGGTCCCTATAAAAATTAAATCTCTTCTCTGCTTTCTAAAGAGGAACTAGAGGAATACCATTTCATCTTTAATAATAAAAATATAGGAAAATAATAATCTTGGGATATTAAAGAAAAAATAATCAGGGAGTTGAAAAAAAAGAGGATGGTGGGGGTGGTGACATAGGGGAATGGAAATAACCTATTTGTGCTCTTGTTAGGAAAATGTTGATTTTCCAATAAAAAGTGGCCACACTATGGTCCACACTACACAGGAGTTGCTTGAAGGCAAGTTGAAGTGCTGACCTTGCAGTAAACTGCACATACCTTCAATAACTGAGAGCAAAGGAGAACAGTGACTGCCTCCTCAGAGCAGAACACTCATACTAAGGGATGAGGAGATGGTGAGAAATGTTGCTCTGTAGAGATATTTGCCAGAACAATTTTTACCTTAATGCATAATATGCTCTTACTGAACATTTGAGGTCTGATCCTCCTCTGATCTTGCCCAGTCTTGCTGGTGGAGAAGAGAACTGAATGCACCTCAAGGTACAGTTTGTATGCAAAGACAGGAGAGACGTTGTAAGAAATGCATCTCCATCTCTTTCAAGGGCTACCCAGAGGGCTTGCAGCTGGCCCTAGTATCGCTGAGCGCAACTGTGTGTTGGCTGTGAAGGCATGTATCAGAAACATATATTGCCCTAAAGAAGCAATATATTAGCACAAGAAAATGATATAAAGCAGGAAATGTGTCATGCTTCAGTGGCTCAAGCAGGAACTGGCAGTGGAGCTTCCTGAACTCTATTTTGACCTAGCTATGTAGCTTTATGAAAATGTGTGTGCCTTAATCTTGCTGTGCTTGTATTATGTAATATATGTAGTCAAATCTGAACTCAGAGGTTTGCTTCAGAGATTCACTTGTTTTTCAACAGAATTTGGTGATCCTCAGAGGAAAAAACATTATAAATGAGTCATTATTAGCCCATGGCACATCAAAGTTAATATATTTTCTCATGACATTTCTGCTAAAACTCCTTTGGTTTAACGGAAAGTGTACCAAGGGATGCAAGCAATTTAAATCTTACTAGTTCCAAGGTGTCGCAGGTGGCTTAGGGCAAAAACAAAATGGTAAATATAAGTGATATGAGGCTATTATGAACACTGCTTTCATTATGCATCAATTTAAGTGATTAATATAACAGGTACAGTATTAGGAAGGAAGCCAGAATTACTATAAGGAAGAAAAAAATATATCTACAATTTATAAAGGTTCAGGATTGAGGTTTCCTTGCCTTTGTTATGATATGTTGGAGCAATCCTTCTCTGGAGAGGAAGAAAAACGCTAAATATTCAGTTTGCTTATTGATAGTTCTGGCAGGACAACCAAAAAAACCTGCAAACCTAAAATCCAAGAGCCAGGTGGTGGGGCAGGGAGTGGTTAGGTATAGCTAGAATGAAAGTTTTGGGGGGTAGGTGAGGAAAGGTCTTGCTAGTGGGACCAAGACTGGAAACACAGAGATTCATGAGGAATAGGAGTGATTGTTGAACAGAGGCTTACTGGAAGATCAGTGCAGCTTAAATCAGACCTTGCCACCCAGCAGGATTTACTAATTGTTGTGGAGGTGATACTGCTGCAGAAGGGGGAGAGCAACTAGCTGGTCTCAGTGTTTATATCCGGTAGAAGGCAGTGATTTCAAAATAATGTAGCTGTCCTTTAGGAATTAGCTATTGTATGCTGCCCTGTTATATGTCTTGTCTTCTTTCCTTCTTTTAATAAAACTACTGTTTTTAAAGTATTAATTTTTAAAATTTGTGTTTGCCTTGAGAAAAACTAAATCACAGAGCATCAGAAAGTTTAATGTAATTTTCCTAGGATTGTGGACAAAGTCAAGGTGTGTTAGCAGTGATGCTTTTAAATGTTAACCCAACCTTTGATGCTGTTAATCAGGCTATCGCAGAAGGACTTTAGCACTTAAGGTCTGCTATCACTCAGGTAAGAAAAACATATGAGTGACAGAGAAAAGTAAAGTATTCAGTTTTTCAAAGCTGTGAAAATATTGTGACTAGAGGTTTAATATATTTTTACAAAGTGAGTGAGAATACAGGCAGAAATACAGATCACCAAATAGAGAATATTTAAACATGAATTATATCTAAGCTAGTGGAATTCACCTTTAAACATTAGTGGAACTAGGTGGCTTCTTTTCTGCATTAGTGATAACCTTTGACAACTTCTAGAGGATAGCTGAAGAGTAGAGAATAATAAAAGTAAACTGTTCCAAAGACAAGGACAAGTTTAACCTTAAAGACAGCAACCCACCAGTGACCAGAAAAGTAAAAAAAAAAAAGGACAATCTATTGGTGAACGTCTGAAGAGTTACATGGTGATAAAAAGTCAAAACTGGTTAGTCAAGCAGTCTCATTTACTCCCTGGCTGATTAATCAGTCCACCCAGTAGAGGAAAACAAGGAATGATATTTATTTTGGCTTGAGTAGGACTACTGACATGATCCTGAACATGCGAATTAGGAAGACATGGTTGGGTGAGATTAATGCAGAGTACATAAACAGCTGTTGGAAAACCTATGCAGTTATCATTAGCTCATTGCCAAAAATAGGAGGAGAAATAAATGAGCATTTGGATGGATCTATTACCAGTTGATATTTTACTTAATCATGATGATAATCTGAATGAAGTAATAGAAAAAATAGTTTAAAATGCTGATGTGAAGTTAAATGTGGTTACAATAGTCAAAGGGATAGGAAAGAGATACAAGTTAAGATTTCAAAATGCTCTTGATTAATAGAATAAAGGGTTTGTAATAATAGGGTAAAATTCTATAAAGAGCAATGCAGAATAGTTCATCTGTAGGAGAAAAAAATGTAGAAACAGAAAATGGTCAATAACTGACTAATGAGTTGTGCTGTACAACAAGATCTGTGCCTTGAGATCTGAGCTCACAGGTGTAGTGTTTCCTCTAAAAGGCTAATACCTTGCTGGAATGCACCAGTAAGACTGTCGTGCCTCACATAGCAGATAATTTTGTCACTAAACAAATGCAGTCTCAGCTGACACCTCCAGGTCTGAGCACCAGAGAGGAGAGCAAGAACAGAAGAAAAATGACTTGTGAATAAAGGTTGAAATAGTGAGAACAATGTAGGGGGAAAGATGACAGGGTGACAGACAAAAGAATCCCCCAGAAAACCTCAGAGGGGCACAAGGACTTTGAATACGAGGGTTAGTAAGCAGTTAATTAACTAATCACCAGTGTCATTCTTCTTCCCATTCATTGGAGTAGGAAAAGAAAGAAATCTGCTTACTTATCAACACCAGAGATGAAAGAGAGAAGAAAGCATGTAACAGCAGGAGCTGTGAGACAAAGGAAGATACTGTCTAGGAAAATGACAGACTCCTGTTTCGGGATGGTCGTCTACAAGCAATCGTCTAAGGTGATGTGACCCAGCTGGAAGCTGTCTGGATCAGTTCCAGGCTAGGACCCATGGTTAGGGAGAAAAGGGAGTGGTGAATGTGGTGGATATAGGAGACAACTGGTAGGGAAGCACAACCACCAAGTGTCACCTAAAGCCAGACATGTATGATGGAAATGTGTAGGCCTGACGTTCATGAAAGAGATTGGATCACTCACACCCAAAAAAAGCTGTATGGTCTGTTCATCTGTTCAAGGTATAGTTAATGCTGCCTTAGGGCAACATCAAAGGGTTGCAAAGTCCTTTTTTGCCTAATATTGTAATGTTTACTACGGCATTCACACACTTTGCAGGGGGATCCTGAGTGTGGTACTTGCTAGAAAATCTAGTTTCATTGTTACTTCTAACCAAAGAATATATAATTTTTAATATTTTTGTTTAACAGATGGAGTGCAAATCAAATTGGGGTGCCAGGATCTTTCCATGCCTCCTGGCCAGTAGGGCTGGAATTCCTCCCTATGTCTGGGAAAGTGGGAAGCCTGGCTGGCTGCCAGGCTGCAGATTAGGGCTGCTGAGATACTGTCAGCAGCAGTCTTGATGGTAAATATTCATGAGCCAAAATGTGCCAATATTCATGTTTGGTGAATTGCATATTCAATGTTATTGTCTATACCACTTTGTAAAGGTCATCCTGGCATCTAAAGTCAACTGAGATGACTGATCCACTGTAAAAGAACACCATTTTTGGCAAGAGTGAAACCTGTGCATTTTTGAGTAGTCTGTGAGGACCACTTGTAAACACTTCTGTTTCTATGATCAGGTGACAGTCCCAACATATAGAGCAGCTTTAATTTATCAAGAACAGCTGTTGGTCCTGCCTAGCTTTCCTTGATTTTTGCTATGCCTTATTTGACTTTGAATGTACAAAAGCCCTGCATCTAGAATCTCGTAATTTCACCCACTTGTACAATGGATTTTTATCTGCAGTGTGATGCAGCCAGGCTGATGCCTTTGCAGTTTTTGAATATGGAATATATTATACATATATATATATGTACACACACATATAAAAATAATCACTCTTCCTAGCTTTACTTCACAAACTGCTTATTTTGTGATGGGGCAGGGAAATCCCATATTAATTTTCACAACAGGAAGGTATTGCTGCGGGTGAATTTCTGTCAGAGCCAAGGGAATGATTTTTTCAGCTGCAAGAATTCAGTGCTGCAATGTCATAAGAGCATGTAGTTATTATACTGAATGCTATGCAGACTGTAACATAAGACAGAAAAAAGTGCTCACGAGGAACATATTGAATTATAATAAATCTGTCTCGTCTGGAGACAATGATGAGCTGGCACATTTTGTCAAGTGGCAGTCACATAGGATGCTGTGCTCTGCATACATATTACTGCATTAGCAGTAGGCAGCGAGAGGATGGCACCAACAGGGGAACTGCTCAGACAGATAGGTTGATCATTTGTATTCCAGAGCTCAGCAAGTGCTCAGTTCACTGATCCAAACCAAACATGTTGAAGTCAAGGCCTGTTTCTATAACATGTTTGATATACAGCTGAGCAGTAACTGAATCAAAACAGCATCTCACTATTGCTGTCTGGTGCCGTACTAGGTGGTGAAAGCAAGTGAAGCTTTTCCTGGCGCTAGGGGTATGTTGTATGCAAATGGACCATCTCAGTGGTAAATCTTTAATGTGGCAGACAGAACATTAATTGCATAGCTCCCCAGGATCATCCTGCACGCCCAGTTTCCTTAAGTTAAATTATTCCAACGATTCTTCTCTTGATGGAGAATTTCAGACATTGCAGTCCTACTGTGTGCCATAAATTAACTCTTCTGCCATTCGGCCTCACGTCCTGCCTAACTCCTGAGGCAAATGCCATTCATATTCACAATGTGTATCTAACTGAGACAACCCAGTGTGTTAACTACAATTCATATTAATATTCTGAAACACAATCTAACCAATAATATGGTATGATATGTTTACAGTTACATCTCCTTTTTATATGGTACCAATTCATCTGATAAAAACAAAAAGCTGCTTATTCAAATCTTTAAACAAGGAAATGCCTAAAGTGCTCTTCCCCAACCTGTTCCTGGCATGAACACAGCAAGGAAGGATCAGCCCTTTGCCCTTTGAGTCAGTACTATACTGAGGCTGTATAAGCTCATCTGTACCCAGACACGCACATGCATGTACTCACACGCTTTGCTCTGGCAGTTTGCACTTGCCTTTTATTAGCTGCCCATAACTTAGCACAGCTTTAGCTTGTGCCATTAGCAGCATGCAGCAATTCACCAGAGTCAGAGATTAACAGCATGGCAGTGAATTCCTTTATTTTCTCTGAACAATTTCACCGCTTTGTAATCTCCCCCCATTTCCATATATAGCTGAAGAACTATCCGAAAGAAATTTCTTTTGAGAGTTGCTCAAATTTCCATGTATGTGTAAGAAACAGTCCCTTTTATTTTTCAGGAAGCATTCTAATATAGTCCTTTTCATTGGAATGAAGATGCACTATTTTAAACAGATTACACCCATTTGCAAAATGAAAAAGAAAGCCCTGTCCTTCGAAAAAGAAAAGCTCAGCATCTCCTAAAATAGATTTCATTTGAAAGAATAGTCTAATCCACCTTGGCCTTGCTCCCACGGTTCCTTATTGCAGTATAGTTTTATCCTATTTTCTCTTCAAGAGAATTGGCCCTCTTGAAAATACAGCCTTATCTCCAGCAAGGTGAAAAAGAAAAGTAGACAATAAAAGGGACATTTTTAATAAAAAGATGGAGGGGAAAAAATGTGGGTGAACAACAGGGAAAGAATAAGACTGAATAGAAAACATTGCTTAATTTCCAAACAGATTATTTTGGGGCTCCAGGGAATTCCCTCTTGCACCTCTTCAATGATACGTATAAGAAGCAGGCAGGAGGTGCAAGACTATCCATAGTAACAACTAAGCATGCCATGTATTTCTGCCAAGAGTGACTGGTAGAAAGAGATGCCCTCTGTGATCAGATATGTTGCCAAAGCAAGCAGCAGCTGGAACAGAAGAGGTGAAAAATGCTTATTTTCATGGTTTATTAAAAAATCTGCACAAAAAACCCAGCTAGAATACACATAAAAGGAACACATCATGGAGCCATGCAAGTCTAAACCGAAATGATTTTAATAAGAAAGCATTCCTTGATCCCATGGCTGCGGTATTAGCACAACATAAAGAGGAAAATATATCCAGTAAATGTTCTTGTCAGCTTGATTTAGTTAATCCAGACACTTGGAAACACGGAAGTACCTACAGGTATGCAATGACCTGTCTGCTGGATTTGGGCATGCAATGATGAACACAGGTTCATCTTACGGCTAACTTCGACTTTTACAACAAAAGTAAGTGACAAACAGCACTTCTGTGCAGTGCTACCCAATTGTAACTTGTCTGATACTCAGCTACGGCAGATTTTAATTTGTCCTGATCACATAAAAGAGAACATCTGGTAGCTTGGACATATAAAGCTCCTTATGGGAGCAGGATGCTACAGCGTGCAAGTCACACTCTCTTTGGAACTGTTCATCTTACAGCCATTAAAGACAATGTATGCCCTGCATTACTAATCTTTTCCAGACTCTTTTCACTTAACTTTTAGTGGAAATTATTCTAAGGTATGTTAAGATTGTGTTTATTTTTTTTCCTCAGAAAAACAGATTGCCTAGTTTATGTGTTTCTGTATGTCTGATTCATGTACTTGTGTCCTCAGTCAGGGGGAAGAGAGAAGGTTTGGAGGCACCAGTGCCTATATGTCAGCTAATTCTCACTGCTGCCAATACTCTTAGGAATAAGAGGAAGAGAGAGGGAATTGTAATAACTTTAAAAGTCACTTATTTGTCCCCTGGGATTCCCTGTGGACTTGCTGCTACTTGGCCCTTCTTATGCAGTGCTGTGCCTAAAGACATTTGTTATAAAATATGGCACAATGTATGTAACACTGCAGTCATTTTTAAAACTGCACAATATCTCCTTGAAGAGGCTTCTTTATAGCATGTTTAGTGGCTCATTATGTAAATGGAACAAAGTTCTTTTTCTCTTACATGAGTGTGTAGTCTCTAAATATTTACGACCCAAGCAACTTAAAAACGTTGGCTTTTTTCCACTTTTAAAGGTTATACACCCAAGTAATCCCCTCAAATACCAAACTGCAATAACATGTATTTAAACTTCAAATGTCTCTGGCAAAACATTCTGGTTTTAATAATATCCTGGAAAATGTAAATGTAGTTTCAGAGGTAACAAATGGTTTATGGCAGGCCAGATTCTGCCTCCTTTACTCCTACAAATTAGGAGTTGGAAAAAATAATTCTGTTTAATATGTAAAGCCCTTCATAAGTGAATTAAAGTGGTAGGATTACTTCCTCTGTTAGCAGAGGACATTTCTGCAGCTCTAGATAGCCCTCTGCTTGGAGAGCAGACTTATTATTTCATTACAGTGCTCTGACAAATGGCACAGAGACATTCCAGGGTCTATAAAACCTCTAAATGCATCACCGATACTTACGCCAGCCATTCCCTTTCCTCAAGACCTCATGTGAAACAAAATAGACAGTATTGGTTGGAAAATTTGACAACCCCCATCCGTATCTGATCAAACTACTGACATGACATGACTGGACCCTGGGTACTTACTTGCACCCCGGTCATTGATGTGTATGATTTGTAAAACGGCATATCTCCTAATCACAAATCTCTCTTTTTCTTAATACCTGTAGAGGTGGAAAAGGAGACTGGGGAGATGGGAAGAAAACGCATTAAACATGTATTATTTCCGATTCCCTCCATAGATTCCCTCAGTTCTTCCACATCTGTTCAAACTGTGCATGGTTGTTATTTACCAGTCCAGTGGTAAATATAAATATGAAAAAACAGGTAACAATCTGACACTCACCAAATGGTTTCTGGACAGTTTCTTGCCCCTGTAAATTCACCTCTTTTCCCTAACGGCAAGATTAGAGAGCATCAGAAGTGAGAACAGAAGGCACTGAAAACTCTATGAGATTTAATTCTTACTCTTTTACATGGATGTAGAAGGAAAATGATGAGTACTCAAGATATTTGCTCTTAAAACTTACAGAATTAAAATAATGTCTCGTGCTGTTGATATACGTGGATCTTCTCATCGAGAGTGGCTGGTTCTATTCTTTTCGCTGAAAGACATCACTGGGTGTTGGGTGGAAGTGGAAGAAAATCAAACCTTAATGAAATAAAATATAAGGCATTCTAAATTCTAGGCACTTCTTCACAATTATATTTTTATTTAAACTGTTTTTAAGGCTTCAGTGTAAATACAGTGTTTAGATGGCCAAGTAGAAACAGGACTACTTATCTGTGAGATACGCATTAGGATAAGCCAAGGCAATGAATTCGTTTATCTCAGAGCATTTCACTTCAGAACTTTAAAAAGAGGACAGAATAATATTGATCAACACTGGTTTTTAATTATCATTGTTTTTGAAGCACAAATCCGATGGTCCAGTCCTCTATATAAGCACATGAAATATGTAACTAGGTTTATTAGAAGATGGTTAAAGCAACTGTTCTCTCTAATACATTTCAGAAATTGATTTTGGGTTTCTAAAGAACAGGAAAATGTCAAGCATGCTTTCTGATACAGAAAATCACACAGCAGTCTCAAGAATGTACATGTATTATATAGGATATTAATTTTTAAAACTAGTAGTCAAATATATTTGGACTTACTCTAGTCTGCAAATATTTTGCATCAGGAAAATTTATGAAGACAGCCTAAATCTTGACAGTTTATATGTCCTATCAGTTTGCTTTTGGTAAGAGAGAGAACTCCATATAAAGCCATCAGAAATTATTTGTAGATAATTGCTAATGACTTTAATGATGCTCTCCATAGACTGAGACTCAAGGCATCTGCTACTTTTTGCCACGCTGCCAGCCATCTTGATCAACAGATTTTAAAAATCTGATTGCACAGATTTGAGATAATAGTGATAGACCTAAATTTTGTAAGATGGTCTGTGTGAAAGTGAAACATTTAGATAGAACACTATGTCAAAATGATGGAAAAAATGGGGGAAAATTAAAAGATGGTATTTGCAAAAAAAAGTCCCTTGTCTTATTGAGCCCCGTTAGCGCTTCAATATAAACCGACTTGGAATTTTAGGCAAAGTCTTTGCCTGCAATACCTCTCCCATATAGTCCAAATCAAAATTAAATTTGATAGCAGAATCATCCCTGTTTCCAGGCATAATTCTTCTGGGAAATGTGTGGCGCCTTCAAGGCAAATGTTTCTATCCACAAGCTCTGAACTTGGGACAAAGCATAGATTGCACAACTGATTCTTTTAATTTCGCTGGAGTGCATAATGTATGCTAAGGGTTCAAGGAACGAAACAAAGGCTAATGGATCTTTTGTCCTGCTGTAGCTGTGCATGATTTGCAAATAGTTGTTGAATTCTGACTGGTTTCCCCTTAATATCTTGTTTGGCTTTGCTAGTGGACTTTTAAATCAGCAGTGGACAACATTCTACTGAAGTTGAATGTTTGTGCTGGAATTTTTAGGCTATTGCATGCAACTTGAAGAAGGATATGTTTTTCTTAATCCTCCCAAGTGCATAAATATTTTTAATGACTTACAGTTCCCTCTAGTATACTACTGACTTAGCAATACTGTTCCCTACTGACCATTTTTTCTTCATCTTAAACAGCAAGACTTTTATTTTTGCGTCCTCCTGCCACCCCAATGAAAAATATTTTCAGGGACAAACCCTATTTTGACCTATATCTCTTGCAAAACACAGAATTACTCATGGTCTTTGTGCAGACCAGTATTTGTGAAGTTTTGTCACTTTCTACAAAATCTGCCCTGACTAGTCATACTTACCAAGAGGAGTTATCACCTGCCTTCAGGACATATGCAAGACATAAAATACGAATACACACACACACACACACACGTATGTATATATAGAAATGACTAGCCTGTGGGAATTTTTCTGAAATGCTAAGCAGCCATATCTCTCATTGCTTTAAAACAAAGAACATTCAAGCCAGACAACTTTTTTATAGATATATATATACACACATTACTCAGTGAATTCCCTAAATCAATAAGTAATCCTGTGTTAAACTCTGCCCACTGGCTATGTGCTTATCATTCACCATTTGTTCATTTTTATACTCTGTTTTATTTCTTACCTTACCACTGTATAGATACTACTTGATAAGGTTTTTTAATACATGTGTAACCACTGTCTGTGTTTGACGTTTAATGTCATTTTAGTTCAAGGAACTGACCGGGGACTCTCATTCAATAATATTTTATTTGCTTGCATGAAGAACATCTCTATCATTGAGTTAGACAACAATATAACAACATTATGCGTTATTATAGTCAAAGCTGCTTTTCTCAGACAGAACTCATAGTTTCTGTGTGTTTTATTTTGAGGAATTGTGAAGCTCCTAAATGGTTATATTCACTTCAGTGTTTGCCGATCTGCTATTTGTGTTCGTTATTTCAACTGTGCTTGCCCATTAAACATAATCTGCAAAATATGCTCTCACCCTAATTAAATTAGGTGGTGACACACTTTGCTGTTGACAGTAAAAGCTGACTCACTTGACATTGTTAAATTCATATTAGAATACACTTGGCCTCCAAATCTAGGTGAATTCTGCTGTTTTTTGTATATGGTGTATGTTTCTTATAACTATAGTTTTGAGTGAACATATAATCTTTCAGTATTATTTTGAGGGAAGTTATACACTTTTTCATAGTGTATTTCTTAGCCCTTATAGAGAGACTCCATAAACTAATAGAAAAAAAAGATGTAAAAAGACTAAAATTTCAGGTCAAAGTTAAAATTGGAAATCAAATATATCTTCTTTTTTTTTTTTTTTAAGTGAGAATAAATAGCTATAAAACAGAACTCTAAGAGGATGGGATAAGTCTCAGCCAGGCAAAGCTTTTAAATCTGGGCAACATTTTTTTAAAGGTTGTTACAGTTACTAGGTAGATCCAGGAATCACTGCCTGAAAGCAATAATATGAGATTAGGCTGAATGACCATTGTGATTCCTTCTGACCTCACTTACCTATCTATATATCTGTGAAAATAATTTGCTCTTTCTGATTTTCTTGTGGTCATTTGGTCTATCACATACTGTGCACTAGCCTGAGACGAATAAAACTGCAAGACAGCAAATTGGAAGCAAACATTTGGACCAGAAAATGCAACAGATGTTACAATTTTAATATCCAGTTTATATGCCTACATGTGCAACATATGCCAAATCTTCAAGATCCAGACGCTTGAACTTGTAGTGATTGAACACAGAAATTTAAAGAAATAAAGCTCAAAGTCCTTTTAAATAATCCAATGAAAAGAACCAGACTCCCTAACTAAATCTGGTGCTTGATCCTCTCTTCACCCTGCTGGGAACAAAATACTTTCCTTCCCTGATGTGTATAGCAATGGTGGTCTGGAGATATCCACACTCTTTTGAAGTCCCTGAGGAAACTTTGCCTTTCTATTTCCTTCTGTGCTGCCAAAGAACAGTGATTATATCGCTACTTTTTACTTGATGCAGTATATTGCCCTTCCATCCTACATTTGTTAGTGGGCAGAGCAGAACCACAATTCACCCTTCTGATGTGTAGAATCACTAGTTTTAAGGGAGGTATACCTTTTAGGGAGGTATACCTTGCTTTTGCTCGGGGAGGTTCAAGTACTGCTGTTGGCACTGTCTTAAAAATGCCATGTAAATGCTCTAGTCACAGTTTAACACACAGTTTGATTCGGCATAATACAAGACATATAAGACATTTGATGAAGAAAGCAAAGTAAGGATCCTGGATGTGATACACCATAGTAGCACCAGTTTTAGTTTGAAGGAAGTTTGTTTCTATGGGTTAAATTGTCAGCAGGATGCAGAAGCCATTTGACTACATAGTCCTTTTTTCTTGTGTCTTTTAAGGTGAATTTGTTCGGGAAAGGAAACTCTTTGGAATTTTCATTTTCTGAATCTGCTGACTGTAAGTAAAAAAATATGGAAAAATACATAAAGACCACCCCACCCAACCCTTCACACACACGCGTGCAAACACACACTCTTGGGCATTTGGATTAATTCCAGGCATGGGGGTTGTCTGGCAGATGAATTTTATTTATGTGCTAATAACCCAGGAAGGTTAAGGCGGTTTTAGTCCCCAAACCACTGTCCGTTTATCAATGCAGCAGTTTCATGCTAGCGACACACGCTGTGTCTGCAATGCAGCACTGCGGAGTTCTCAGTTCCCCCAAAGCAGAAATGCCTACCTAACTGCACCTAGAGTGAAGCTTTCCCTCAGCTTCAGCCCCATACTGAAGGGGTATGTGATGCGTCACCACCTGCTTTCTGCCAAGTGATGTGGCCCTCTTTTTATACAGAAAGCTGGTTTTTTGCACCTGTTTGAGAATTTATGACCCTTCCTCCATCTTCGTGTTAACTGTGACATTTTTCAATGTCACAGAGTACCAAGTGACTTGATTTTAAGAGGCAAGTGACCAAAGTGAGCATTAAGACTTTGATGTTGGGTGTCTTGATTGCTCATGCATTAAGAAGGGAACGGATCCTATTTCTTCCAAAAAGCTATTTCGACCAGTCAGACTAAAATGAGTGCTCCTGCTTCCCAGGAGTGCCCTTGTTCCTTCTTGACTTTGTCTCTTCAGTACAGGCTGAAAAAAAATCACCTTAACCACACAAATGTTGTGTGGCTTTATGAAGCCATTAGAGTGGCCAAAGAATATTATTATACATGGAAACTCATCCATAATCCCTTCAACTCCATTAGTAACCTTTCCACTAACATAATAAAACATCTTTGTGCAACAGACATCTATAAATATACATGCACCATACTATGACCCATTGTCAGGCATTACTGGTTAGCATTGTTTAATGAACAACAGCAGTCTTTTAAGGGACTATCTTCAGTTAAGGTACTCTCAGGACTGAAGAGTGAAGGATGAGTATTTCATAGAATCATAGAGTCATTTTGGTTGGAAAAGACCTTTAAGATCATCAAGTCCAACTGATAATGCAGCACTGCCAAGCCCACCACTAAACTATGTCCTTCAGTGTCACGTCTACACGTTTTTTTAAATACCTCCAAAGATGGCAACTCAATCACTTCCCTGGCCAACCTGCTCCAATTCTTCACAACCCCTTCTGTAAAGAAATTTTTCTTAATATCCAGTCTATACCTTCCCTGCTGCAACTTGAAGCCGTTTCCTCTTGTTCTGGCACTTACTACTTGGGAGAAGAGATAAAAACCCACTTCACTACAACCTCCTATCAGGTGGTTGTAGGGAATGACAAGGCCTTCCCTCAACAATCCCAGTTCCCTCAACCGCTCCTTGTAAGACTTGTGCTCTAGAACCTTCACCAGCTTTGTTGTTTGGACAAGCTCCAGCACCTCGATGTTCTTCTTGAAGTGAGAGGCCCAAACTGGACACAGTATTCAAGGTGTGACCTCACCAGTGCCCAGTATTTCACTTCCTTCCTCCTGCTGGCCCCACTATTTCTGATACAAACCAAGATGCTATTGGCTCTCTTGGCCACCTGGGCACACTGCTGGCTCAGATTGAGCCGGCTGTCAACCAAGACGCCAGGCAGCTTCATGGTGCATTGTTTTGTTGTTTGTTCTGCAGCTGTATTTCTTGAGGAAGAAAGATAGACCTGGACTTCTGCCAGGAAATGGCAACCAATGTGTCTTCCTCCCCAAGAATGTTTCCTCTCTTTTGTTTTTTTTTACTTTTTCTCTCATTTCTATGGCATACAAGCTTTTCTGCTTACCTGAATATGATTTTTACTACACAGTCAAAACTCAGCACAATTTACTCAGTATCACAGTTCTGAAATAAATGCTGCTTCTGGAGCACCTTCTGGAATTTCCACTTCCCTAATCTGTGTGCCTTGCTTTTCCATACTGACTTGGAACTTACTGTGCTGGTAACTCAAAGTAAGTCCCTATTTATTATAGACAATTTTCCCTTAAACTGTTCATAAAGTCTCCGAATAGGTAAACCTTCCCATCTATAGAACTACAATCTCAATGTATTTGTGCTGCTTCATCTTGAACAGCATCTCAAGTCACTTGAAGACAAGACATTTTGGGGGGGGCTAATACATACAGTCTAGCGCTAGATTTTGCTTCCTTGCACGTTAAATAGTATGAGAAGCGTATAAAGTTTCCTTCACATTTATGCTTAAAAATAAAAACCACTGTTTTTTAACTGAAACTGGAAACCCATCTTTTCAGTTTTGGGTGGGAGCTGTCTGTGAAAGTCCAAGGTTGGTCTCCAGATTGTTGCAAGACAGGTTAGTGATATATGTGAGTGAAATGCATATTTATGTCAATGGGAACTGTTTATGGCACAAAACTGGGAGCCAACATCAAATCCAATCATCACTGAGATACCACAGGGAGGAAAAGCTGTGATATGTAGGAACAGAACCAGAACAGTTATTCTTACTAAGTCTACTTGATGATGAGTACAGACCTTCTGTCCTCTTGCAGCAAAGATTCCTTTTATAGGGCCCTGCCAGTGCAAGATGACAGCTCTGTATTTAGTGGTCAAAAGCACAGGATTCTTGTGAGAAGTATATGGCTATAATAAATCCATAGGAAAATGAAATTCTTATATGTATGACTTGAAGTTCTTCTGTCAGAGAGATGAAGTCAAAGTTGGCATCAAATAGGATCCAAATCAGATCACCCCTGATGCTCTTATCATCCATTGCCCAAAAAGGAATTCAGGCTCATGTGGTGTAGAGGAATATGACTGGAGAATGCAGAACCTATCCACTATGAGTACTTTTGATCCTACGAAAACAAACTCTGAGTAGATATGACTGCTTTGAATGACAACATTGGCAGATTATTACCAAGGGAGATAAAAGAAGTGCAAGTGTAGTTTGTTTGAATTAACAGTTAACTTCATGTGTGTGTGTGAGTGTGTGAAGCTTTTGCAGTAAATATATAATCTTTTTGGAAAGATATGTTCCAGAATTGTAAATCATGTAGTGTAGCAAAACGACGCCATTAACTTTCAGTATGTTCTGCTCAAAATCCATACCTGTCTACAGGTTTGCAGTCGCAGCTTTCTGCATATTTGTCATTACAGAATATTCTTTGGAACCAAAATGGTCAACTGCAGAAAATCTCTAAGATGTAATTTACGCAAGAACAGGATATATTTAGTATCATGCACTGTAACTGCTGAACACTGAAGAAAGCTCTTCATATTTATTATTATGACCACACAGTATAAATCACTTATAAGTGATAATGATTAGATCTATAAGGCTAGAAAATGGTGGGATGATTACTATGAGTTAAAAAAATCAATAGTATGCAGCTGTAAAGATACTTTTTCTGTCTCTTGTACTAACTGTCTTCATAGAGCTCCAGAGTCCATGTCCTGAGAACTTGAACACAAGCAAAGCTTTGGATCCACAAGGAGAAACAAGATTAAGGGACATTTCATGTAGTCTTCCACATGTAATTATGTTTTGATGTAGCCTGATTCATGTGCCTGAGATCATTGAAATTCTAGAGGATTTTCTTGTGGTTCATAGATTACAAATGAACTGAAACGGAACAAATACTTTAGATTACTGTACTGTGTGATATTTTTTAAGGAGATGTCTTTAAGGGAAATGCTGGGTTGTTTTTAAGCAGGCAAATTGCTAAACGATGTAATCAATCTATATGCCCAAACCTGCAGCGGAATAAAATAAGATCCAGTGATACATCCTAGTGAGTTTTCTTATTTTCAATGTCTTAGCTGGAAATCTACCCAAGTAACAGAGAAAAGCAATTACACCTTTTTTATTATAATTTTTTATTTCTTGTTGTACTGATTTTGATTAAAAAAGTCTACTCATAGAGTTTTAATGCCTATAGATCAATGGATTTTTAAACCAGAAAGTTAATATCTCTGCAGGTGACAATGGATCCGACTGCATACAAAGTGTGTACAGCTAACAGTCACATGCAGTTAATAGCAGCATCCTGAACTGAAATTTTCTTCATTTTATTGTTAAGATATTGTAAACGTCTTGGGTGAATTAAAGCAAAAATAGCCAGGGACTAAAAATTTTCCAGCTACTCTCTTAGTAATGTAAGAGTTAATTGAGTTTGGTTCTGTTATACCGAGAAATGTACTATCCCAGCTAACTGTCAGCAGACAAAACCAGTTGAAATAAACCTTTGCCTCTTGGGGATAGTTTCTGTTTCTTACAAAATATTGATGCTGGAGCCTTACTAAACCCACAGTGCCAGGCTGTACTCTCTTTGTTCCATGACACTAAGCATCATGAGGTGTCTAGTTCAGGATAATTCTTTGTATAGAGGATGTGATCTGATTTTATCTGATCTAGATTTCTTCTTGACTACACCAACAGAAGCTCTTCTCCTGTGTCCTCCAGCAAGAGCTCGTGTCTTGGGAGCAGCCATCCATTCTGGCTCTCCATGGCTCCATCTTCTAGAAAGGATCATCTGTGGGGTTGACACAGCTAAATTTTCTAGGGACCTTCTCTGCGTCTTGAGATAAGGATCCTGAGTAGCTTATAGATCAACAGCTCAACAGGCTATTTTAAATCTGCTTAAGCTGACATATTGACTATTCCTCAATAACGCAGGCCAGTGAGTGGTTTTTGGCTCTGGGCTTACGTCCTGTCTCACATGCCAGAACGTTCGCCTTTCCCAAACACAACAGTCACACATCTTCAGGAATAGTTCCTGACATGTACAGCTCATCCAAACAATGCCCAAGCATAATTTGAAAGAGCAGTAGTTGACATCAGCCACAATTGTGTTAGAGACTGTGCTGATATGTAACCTGTTTGCATGTTTGTGAGCTAAGGGCTGTTTGTAGTATATAGCCACTGGGCCTAAGGTTGTTTCTGCTGCTGTTAAGATAGATTGCTTTGTGAATGGGCATCTGTGTGGTCCTTCTCCCAACATGCTCGAATAAGGAGACTTTAAACACAGCCCCAGGGACGTCAGCTGGACAAAGCCTCTATGTACTGGGCCCCATGAAACTTTTCTTGCGCAAATCATGTATCACCACTGTGAGTCAAGAGGATTAGCTTGTTCTTCCATGTGTGGTGGAGCAAAAAGAAACCTTTAGCCTTGAAAAAAAAAAATCAGTGATGAGAGAATCTTGTGTCGGCAAAAACAAGTGAAAACATAACTTTGCGTTCTTCTCCAAGGCATTAATGCAGATGCAATAGTGAAGGGAGAGCAACAAATTTCACTTCAATTTTGACCTTGTTCCTCAGTGCTGGTCTGAAAGTCAAAAAGAGTTACAGTCTTTCAGTGTGAGGACCAGGGCAAAAGAAAATAATCTAAAAATATAGACTTTCTATATTTGCTCCATAAAAAGTGCCAATAATGACATGGAAATTCTGAGGAGGTTGCCACAGTGGAAAATAAGTTAGCTCTGGTTCCTGCAAGGGTGTCCTGTTGCCTGGCCAAATGGAGCAATCATCTGGGGGATAGGGAAGCTGACAATAAATTTTGTGCAGCAGTGCTTGCTACTAAAGTGGAGAAAGAACAAAATGGTTTCTGTAGGGTGGTGAAGCAGGCAAGGTTCATCTAAGGATCCCCTGAATGGTGGCCCGTGGCCCGTCATGCTCCTGAATCACATGGCAAATTTATCAATGCCTCCATCACCTAATTACTACAAGATAACTAGAAACAAACAGAAATATTTACAGAAATATACCACTTTCACAGTCGTTGTTTTACTTAGTCCAGTGATTTACATAGCCATTTCTTAAGCAGAAACAAACCAGTAAGGTAAGGAAAAGGGGCTCAATTCAGGTAGTATAATGAATCTCATTAGAACTATATATATGGGGAGAGAGGACAAATCTAGTGTGAAGGTCTATTTCTCTGCCCGTCTTCAATAGATCACCTGTCAGATGGTCTACTGTCTGTGCCTTGTTTTTAAACTGACATATACAGGGAGCAAGTGTATATGTTTGGGTGTGCCTACCCTGTAAGTTCCCTTTAAAAAAAAAAGGCTCTTGTTCACAGAAAATCAGGACCAGTGGGAACAAAACAGACGTGGTGTGGACAACAGTGAAGACAAAAATAAGAGCAGAGAACATCAAGTATAGACATACCTATCTTCTGCCATGTGTTCTATTATCTTTTGTTCAGCGTTATTCTTGGCACCAAAGGTCGTGTTTGCAGGAGAGTAACAGAAGCAGAAGTGGCAGCAGGTGGTGGGCTGCAGACGGCATGTGTTGGAAAACACCTAAATGACGCTCTAGAGGTGCTGTTGGGTAGCAGCCTTCCATTTTTGAGGTGAAGTGGACAAAACTTGTACAAGTTGAAGAATGTAAATGTAAAAAACTTTATTGGTGACAAATTAACAGTATGAAAAAAGGTACAAAACCAAATAAAGCTCAAAGATCACGTTTGGGAAGAATTTGCCTTGCCTTTCTTTGTTCAACACTTAAGCATTATGCACTACAGTGAAGAGCAATGAAACAATACTTTTATAACATTTAAATTGCTTTATTTGTTTGCTTCCTTGTTTTGTTGTTTTTGCCCTTGAACTAGTTATTTATCTGACTGTAAGCTGAGCTAACAAACTGACCATCAGAACCTGCAGTTACTGCATCCTTAGGAAATAACACAGCACAGCATCATTCTTGGAAGACGACAACTACTTTGTGACGTAGATTACAATTCAGTCTGCAAAGCCTGCTTTTCTTTATCCATCGATCCACAGCGAATTGAATGCCAGAATCAAAGCTGGCACTTGAGGCCTATATGTCAACATAGCAGCTGGGAATTTTCTAGGGATAGTAATTTTTTATTCAGCAGGCATGGGACACAAGGCAGGA
>NW_010390121.1:40446-59259 GCF_000710305.1 Buceros rhinoceros silvestris | reverse complement strand
TATATAAAGATGATGTTTACCATCATAGTGGGAAGAAAGTGGCAAGTTTCATTTTCTAGAATAGGTTAGACCTCATGCCTAGACCTTGCCTGCTATTTAACTATGAAGTGAGATTATGTCCTGTTTTTTCAACTTTGAAAGGTTTTTTTTTGTTGTTTTGATTTAAAGAGGAATTTTTTTTAATATTAATATAAATTTGACTTTTGAACTCCCATAAAGTTAATACGACAAATTTCTATGTAGAGGGAAACCTAACTTCAACCTTTTTTTTTAAAAAAACCAAACTTTTTGAACAAACTTGTCTATCAAGTCACAGATGATCAAATATTATGTTTTGTAAACTGTTATTTCCTTAAACACCTCCAGGACTCCCGTTCTTGGCAGGCCCCGGCCACCCCGTGCCCGGATCTGTGATGTCCAGAGGTAGAGCAGCGACTCTTTCACGGGCACCCCCTTGCCGTGGGGAAGGAGCTTGCGTGCCCTTGTGAGGTTGAGACCTGTGCTGGTGGTGGCATGTGCCTCTGGTAGGGTCTCCCAAGCCTGACAGGTCTCAACTGAAGGGTCAGGCAAAGTGTGTCCACGGGCAGGATGGGCTCACTAGCCTTCAGGCAACCATCCTGGGAGAAGGACAACCCTGACTCCAAACCTGGGCAGATGGAGCTCGTTTAGCCTTGTAAGGCATCCATCATCTAAGAGAAGGATACTCTAACCAAACCTACGACCCGAGGACTTCGCAGTCACCGTCCAAGCTCGCTAGGCCCTGGCAGATGAACCTCAGGTGTAAAGGGTGGAGCCAGTTCTGCGCACGCTGCGCCTCACCTAAAAAATCCACCGCGCAGACCCGAAGGGTGCACTCATCGCTTGCAGTGAGCGTGGGAAAAGCCCTTCCTAGATCTTTGTTCATGAAGCCACGCCATGATGATGATGATGATGACTTCTTTAAAATATTATAAATGCCATTTGTTTAGAAAGTGAAGAGAATGTGCATTCTCAAGAACGGACATTTCAATTTGCTGATTTTGCAAACGCTTTATACAAAGCTGAGTTTTTAAACCTATGCCTGTATTAACAAGTAGCACAGACAAATAGGAGCAGATGTGCAAAATGAAACAATGGTGAGATACAGTTGTTACAAATATATGTTTCATGGGTTTTTTTTAAACTTCAGGGTCACTAGTGACTGGAGGGCCTTCAGTAAATTCCTGAATGACGTGTTCTAGTTTTGGAGCACAAGCTCCAAGAGACAGAGAGCTCTAGTATGCTACAAATGTCCAGATGACTGGAAGATTTCCTTCAGAAGTGCACTCCTTACCTGTACTAAAACAATTCTGGTGATGCATCCTAAGCTATTTTTAAGGTTAGGTTAACCTGGCCTGGGTTACCAGCTGTAGAACCTGAAGAAGTTCAGAGTTGAGTATCAGAGCCTGGAATAATCAGTTTAGTTATTATCACTTCTCAGAAGAAATATTTAAGGCTCTAAAACAAACTAATGCTGCCATTTGCAACTTGATTTTTTTTCCCCTCCTAGCATATGATGACTTTATGGGGCACCTAGTACTTAATTATGCAGAACCCCAATAGAAAAAAATATTTTGCAGAAGGATTTAATCCAAGATAAGGGCTAGGTTAATTAATGGATTTTCTCAGCTGTGTATAATACATTTTAGATGCGCTACCCTGATTTTTGTGTAAATAGGGTCATGATTAAAAATATTGTAAATTTTATAATTAAAACAAAATAGAGAAGTAATTTGAACTTAGATTAACATTAAAACAAATTTAGGAAAAAAAATTCAGAGGCAAGGCTACTTTATAAACCTTATTTTTGTCCTGGATTAGCAAGTCTCCATAACATCTTGTCTACAGTTGCAAATGACAGAGATGGTCCCTTAAACAGGGGAATGGAGGAAATGTTTTTGTGGGTCTCTTCCAATTCTACTTGGTTGGGTTTAGCGGCATAATTTTCTTTTGAGAACTTAATATTTAGTGTTTACCATAATAATATTAATGAGCTTTGAAGAAGCTGACTCAATGAGGGTCTTAGTTATCAGCTTCCGGTTTATCTAGGGGTTCGAGTTTGCTCCTTAATTCCACTGGGAGATGCATAAGATATAGCTTTTAGTAATATTCTCAACAAACAAACAAACAAAAACCGACCAAATGTAGTATAACAAAATACTCTGATTTTAACAGTCAGAACTATTTAATAGACAATGCCCAGACAGTGGACTTGGTTTCGTATGAATGTAAGCCAGAATTAAGCACAGATTTCTCAAAACACTCTATGTGGTCTATATGGATAGCATGTGCATGTTTTTTGTGCCCATACAAGGATCATCTACCATAAGATAACATTCATTTACTTCCCTCTGCAGTACGTGAAATATTGACAAAGGGAACAGCATGTGCTGAACATTAATTGGCACCAGACAAACTCATTATTCTCTGAAAGATGCTGTTCATCAATAGGAAACCATCTGCATTGTATTTACATAAGTAACTATTACTTTCTCTCTTATTACCATGCTGGATCCTTGACAAAATAGTGAGGTACTCCTAATACAAGCACTTTGATTTTACATCCTGTTGAACAAACCAGTCAGTAAAGAAGTATGACTTTGAGTCCAAGATTAATTTAATTCTCTGATGGTCAAAAACAGTATGAAAAAAAGTGTAGTAAAACACAATGATGTTTGCTTTGGTGAAGTGAGAAGTCTTTCCAGGTCAGAAGCCTGTCTGGATTTGACAACTAGTGAATATTTAAGAAAAGAATATAAGACCAAGGCAGTTCCTCTCCCAGCTTTTGATATTTGAAAGCTCAGAGGCTTCTTTATCAAATGATGGTATCTATACTATTGTATCTGATAGTCTGTGCTGGGTTTTCCATAACCTTTCCAATATTGTTTTGGCCATATATGCTCTTTGACATGGATGAGAACCTAACCTTTTGGTGTTTTCCGTTTTCTAGAGAATTTATTTTATAATGCAGAATTGTCTCCAACTTCCAGTATATCTACTCTTGTAGTACTGTACGAGTTAAACACCTTTGTGCCCTCAGGTCTGGTCTTGTGGATCACATTGCGTAAACTTGAAGAATATTGTGATAGAGAGTACTATTCGAATTTTGTCTAGCTGACTTTATTTCTATCCTTCCCTCTGTTGTTGGTATCCACAGCCAACCCAAACTCACTCTGCTCTGATCTAGATAAACGATGAAGTGTTCCACGTTTTCCTCATGCAGGTAAATCTTCACCTAGTCTTCTCTGGCATCAAAAACCCAGCTAACTAATTCTACAGCTACTCGCAGTTTGGCATTGTAGGTGAGGACATCTCTTTACAGTTTGATAGCAGAGAATTCTTCCCGATACCTAAAAATGGGCTTATTGTTTTTCATTGTCATCATGCAGATGCTTACTCACTCTTCCTTCCCCAACCCCAGTGGGATGGGAAGGAGAACTGGGAGAGAAAGGTAAAACCATATGGGTTGAGATAAGAAGGGTTTAATAGAACAACATAAATAAAGAAAAAATAACAGTAATAACAATAATACTAATGAAATAATATATAAAGTGAGTGATATAGAATGCAACACATCACCATTTGGAACCTGCTCAAACTGCATGCGCTTTTTCCAGCCAGCTCCCCCGTTATATGCAGTGGACATGACATCAATATGGTATTGAATATCCCATTGACTAGTTCAGTTCAACCATCCTGGTTGTGCCCCCTCCCAGCTTCTCGTGAAAAACAACCCTATCCTAGCCGAAATCAGGCCACTATTTCTGAAGGCTTTGTGCAAAGAGAATTTATCACTGCATTTTTGGGAATAAGAAATGTCCCTTTTGTACTGGGTCTAGTATGGACAGTTTCTACTTTAATCTCATGCCAGACATAATGCAAATCATGCAGGAGGTTCAAGTTGACATTTTATGACATCCTAGTTTATTGGACAGTTGGAGTCTGAAGTGGCAAGAAAATTCTTGCTAATGAAAACTTATTCCACTTTTGGCTGGCAGCTTTTTATTTATTTGTTTGTTTATTTTTGCAAATAAATTATGTATGACATCTAATATTCAATTCCATTGATTATTAAAAACATTATTGAGTTCACTTTACTGTTCAAAATGTGTAAACCTTTTCCAATTCATTGATTTGTGTGCATTTTTACAAAATATCCAATGGTTCCGGAGGAGTAAAAATAAATCTGAAGAGCCTTTCAGAATCTTTGGTTTAATCCTCCTGGTGCTGAAAAAAGTATTCATAGAAATTTTCTGGGGTAAGAGGAATGGAGAAAAGTGAAAAGTCCTACTCAGTCTGCATTACTTACTGTCACTGGGTACTGCTAATGAAACAAATTAGATACTGACAAATATTACGGGTGTCATGATGAGCTGCATGGCAGAATCCACACTATAAGACGTGTATCTTAATTAGCAGTATGGGTCCTCTAACTGCACTTGATGGGCTTGAAGTATTTACATTTACTGTTAAAAGTAGGTTGTCATCTAGTACTAGCGACTTTATTACGAGTGGAACCTTTTTTTCCTGAATTAGTGTGATTTGGGTCAGATATATGGTTCACACTGCAGCTGCACCATGAACTTTTTTTGACTAAAGAAAAAGAGAAATAGGCATGGGAAGTAGAGCTTCTGTTGTCTGCAGTGCCAAGTTGCACTGGTTTATGGTGACTGGGTCTACAGCTTCACTGTTACTAAGCAAAATGACACCCATAGCATAACATTTCCACACAGTTTAACAGGAAAATAAGTAGTTTAACACTACTGCATTTAAACTCGTGATGCTAATACAGAACAGCTAACACAGTAGTTTTCAAAGTTCAGACACATCCTGTTGCAATAAAATAAATACAAGGTCATCTTGGGAACTGTCTTTTGGTCTTACACATATATACCTTAGAGTCATGACAAGGTGTTAGTATAATACTGTACCTTGTCTCTGGTCTTGGTACTGACATTATGGAAAGAAGTACTTTGCCCTACACTTGCAGGACGAATGACAACACGTAGGATATGTTCTTTAATTAGGTCATAACTTTGTCAGTCTGACTCCCCTGGGGATCACCTCCCAGTTTGCTTAGAATATAGGTCTTTGTTTTTATCTTGCACATTTCCATCTCCTGGCAGGAGAGGGCTGGGCAGCTGTCATTCTTCACCACTCCAAACCCAATTTTGATTCTTTTTCTTGACCCCTACAGTCTTCCCATCTACAGAGGTTAAGAGGTGAGAAAAAAGAGGTCATTATTTCATTTTTCTGTGTGCAGTGGGGAGAGTTGCTGCATACTGTTATCTCTCCCTGAATATGAACGAGATGTTAGAAAGAATTGTTGCTTTAACCCAAACCTACCTGCTTTAATGCATTTAATTGGATAATGAATATAGCCTGTTAATGGGAACAAAACTATTATAAAAATCCATGGTTTTCTTACTCAGGGTGAATTACAGATGGTTATTTCTCCTGCTCTCATGACTTCTTTTGATGCTGTTAAAACTGCCTTTGACAAGAGTGATTAGAAAAGTTTTCAAGACTTAAAATTATCCTTATAAATTTTTCTCCCATTTATCTGTTCTTCAGAAAAATTCAATGCAAGTAAAAAATGACTAATGCTAGAAAATGGAAGGGTCTAATTCCTTCTCACATGAGACTATAAGGCAAACATTATCTGGTTAAGAGTTTGAAGAGGTTTTCCACCTTTCTTACTGCCACCTATTTAAGTCAGTGTTCTTAAAAGCCTTGTTTTTGGAAAACAAGTAGGAAGAACATTTTTATGGCCATACCAAGGTAATACTGCTTTGAATTTTTTGTCTAGCGTATGTATTTCTTTGCATGAAATGGAAATACAGGGTGGTCACTGAGAAACATTTATTTGTGGGAAAGAAGAAAAATAAATTTACTTATGCAGTTTGAATCTGGGGGTCAGAAGCCTTGGAGGTCTTTTGCAAGCAAGGATGTATGTTGTCAGTGACGGTATCTTGTTTTGGTGGTGGTGGTGAGAAGCTGTCCCCCTGACTCCTTCTAGTGTTTACGTTACAAAGCAAAACTGGGTTTGCATTAAAATATGACTATAGTTTGACTGTTACATGCTTCTCCATAAACTGTGGGTTTTAATAATATCAGTTATCTCTTTGAAACATAGAGTATAAAACCTCAGAACAGAGAAATTGATCAAAATGTTACATTCTGATTCTGTTCTGTCTAATTTTGTCCTGGAGTTCATGTAAATTCTGTACCAACTAACTTTTGAAGAATAAAATACGTTGGGTTTTTTTGTCTTAAATGGGTCTTTCTCCTACAGTCAGTATAATTACAGGAGAATGTAAATTAAGACTCAGTAAATTGTTCCCTATTTATAATATTAAGTGAGGAATCAGTGTGGAAAATTTCTATAAATGATAAGAGAATCTGTGCCACTAAATAACCAGTTTTATTAGGTTCCTAAAGTAAAGCCTCTTCAGTTAATTGAAAACTTGATGAACTGTGTTTTTTGACAAAACTTTGGCTTTCACGAGAAAATGGTTTTTTTAGAACTCAAATAATTGAATCCTGATGTCATATTGTTTGGATTTCCAAGAAAATAAATCATAATGGGTATGAGCAAGAAGCAATCTCACTCAAATCAGCAATCTCACTCAAAAAGATATTACTTCAGGCGCATATTTGTTGATCATCTATGATGGCCTTCACTGAGGCATGCCAAATCAGGGGATTCTCTCCCTCTTGCATTGCATCAGGAGTATCAATTGTAAAGGTGTTTTTTATGAATAGATTACAAAAGCAGTATGTGGATGTACAAGATGTTTACAGATTAGTTTTATCAACAATGGAACAGTGTAAGGGGGAGAGTCAAGGCATCACTAGTTTTGCATCGAAGCACAAAGCTCATGCTAGAGAACATCAATGGCCTGGAAACTATAACTGATAGCTTTCAAATGATCGGTGTTTATGTATTGACAGTGGTATTTGCTCAGAAAAGCATGTCCTGCCCTTGCTGCCTAGCACATGAAATCCTATGCTGGCTAGGCTGATTCTAAGCTGATCAAGAAGCTGCTGTCTTCTAATTGTGCTGACATTTAAGAGCCAGCCTGCTATGCCTGTCCTGAGCGTAGAGAAACAGGAGAAGGAGTTTTGCCATACCACTTCCTCTTACAAGGACATGATTTGTGGTAACACCCTTCTTCTAACTTCTCCTAAGGGGTAGAAAGAAGGGTTTTATTCCACACTGGGAAGAACTTGCATACGTCACTCCAAACCTGTTCTGGATTTAAATAAAAAAAAAAAAAATTGTCAGTGAAAACATATTTTCATTTCATTAGCTTTTTATCACTACCTGTAGTGGTATAAAAATCTCAGAGGCAGAAAGGAATCCCAGTGCTTGTACCTGCTGATTACGCATCACAGGGAGGACTCAGCTTCACAACTGCTTTGTTGCCCTGGCAGAGCTCTTGTGGATTCCGTAACATGAAAAATAAGGCAGCTCACAGTCTTTCAAGCTGTGTAAAGGGTGTCTGTTCTAAATTTTTCCATAGTCTATATCTACCTGTTCGCTATTTGCAAGAGGCCAGAGACCAGTCTTTTATTATACACACGCTTCTCCTTACTAACCCTTGAGAGTTTTGAAGGTTTAAAATAAATTTTATTTCATATATGCAGCATAAGCAGGACTGGAGTCATAGAACCCTTTAGCTCAGAAAAGACAAGATCAAAAGATAAGATCATCAAGTCCAGAGAGCTGAAGCACAGTTTGTGCTGCATATCTTCTACATCTGACACTTCAGAATAGAGATGCTAATATTAATACATGTTAGACCTGCGGCTGCAAAACCTTTGGGAAGACTTTTCAAAAATATGTTATGTGACTGCGAAGACTAAAAAACAACTAAGTAAAGTGGTTGCTTTCTCTTTCTGGAGAAAAGAGCAGCGAACAAGCATGGCTGTTATACTCCCTTTCTGTGGCAGCATCTGTCTTCCCTCAACATCTTATCTATGCCTATGTCCCTCCTCTCCTTTGTAGTACTGCTCTCCTTTTTCTCATACATTTTTCACTCTCTCCCTTCCTTATTGCAAATTCAACATCCCCTGCTTTCTTCTTTTCTGATGCAGTAGCACCTATTCCATATTACCTCCCTCCACCTAATGTCTAACTGCTGAAACTGCCCCTATCCCACGAAATCATGCATTTTGCCAGGCCAACAGTAGTTAGATGTATATATTGTCTTATTAAAGGGTTTTCTGAGTGGGACACCATGCTTCATGATTTTTTGTAGGCTGGGGCAGGTCAAACAGTGCTCAGTGCCTCTCAGGTGCTGGGGAGACAGATACATTGCTCTGAAGGTCATGCATAGGCCACATATATAGGTCTGCACTAGACTAAAAGCTATCCATCTTTTGAACACATACATAAAGGACTGAAAGGCATGGTACCAAGTCCTGTGTTCGAAAAGTGGAAATTTGTAAGATGGGTTGAACTGATGGAGATGGAGATAGTCTTCGCTCAGCTGAGGAGTCAGACACAGAAATTGGGAGTAATGTATGAGCTCGCAGAGCTGCCCACTGCCAAGGGACAACTGTCAACCATTAGAAATTTTTGGGCAACCTCACCCACTTTTGATTAAAAGCAGCAGTTCAGTTTTGCAGAACATTTATTATCAACACTGTCTTGTGATAAATTTCTGAAGAACTTACATCAAACCCACCACAGCAATAATCATGTGTTTTTCCACTTGCTGCATCCCATATTAATAATAGAATACCCAGATACTGTAATTTCTTAGAAGTGAAATATTTTGAACGTTTTAATATTATATTTGAGGGCTGAAGCTTGATACTGAGATTGCATTGATGGAATTTAAAGAAGATAAGAAGGTTAAATTGTTAACATTCCTGAATACATCTAGGATTTATTTAATTTTTTTGGTTTAGAGTGTGAATGGATACGCTTTCATTTTGCACTAGAATCCTCTTACTTTAACATGTTAACTCAAACAAAAGTAATACTGAACATTCATTTTAAGAGCTGCAGTAGTCCAGGCAAACAAAATTGTATACAGCACATAAACACAAACTGATGAATTTGCTTTTTTTGGCCCGTAAAATGTGAAAGTATTATGTGATTTAAACAGTGGCTCTGCTCTGGCTGTAGAGACATTTCTCTCCATGTGTTACTGTCTTTGCTACACTCAGAGCACAGACTCTTGGAAAATGTATTTCGACTCAAAATTTGCAGGCAGCTAAATCTCCTCTAGATTATTTCTCTTCTTTAGATGTGCTGATTTTTCTGAGCACTCTGCAAAAGACATCACTGGGGGGTTGGATGAAGACTGAGAATATGCTTCCTAACAATAAAAGAAAGTAAGTAGGTGTCCAGCTGGGTGTCTGGCTTCTTGAGCTTTAGGCTGATTCTTTAACTTAATTTTACTGAGTGATTAAGTTCATTATAGGGATTAGATACTTGCAGGATTCACATTTCAATCCAGCTAAACACAATTCGTGAAACAGAAATGACACTAAAAATAATGTTGAGGAGGAGCAGAAATGGAATTATCTTACCCTCTGTTCCCATTCTTGCACAACGGAACTGTTGGTATGGAAATACTTTTCTTCCAAAAAAAGAGCTGACCCTTCACTTACTGCACATTAAGGATTGTTTAGGACCTTTGTTCCAGTCATATTCAAAAACTGTAATGGTGCTTCTTATTACAAACCATTTGAAGACTGGTTTGCTGATCATTAGATACCGTAATGAGCTGCACGGAGCTGTTATGAGATACTGAATTTGTACTAGTGACAAACGAGGCATTTTTGCAGTGTTTTCAAAGAACAGTGAAAGAGCTTTATTACAAAAGTGGACTTTCTTTTCTTTGTTTGAGGAGATGGGAGGATAAAAAATTTTTAGACAAGAAGTGAGTGCTTTCTAATGACTTCCTCTGTATGTAAACTGATGAATATTTCAGCCTAAAATATGCTATACAAAAGCATACACCTCTCGACATCAAATAATGTAGTACATATTCTCTGTAAAACTCACTTTTTCAAAGAGCTGTCATTTGGGAGACAGATGGAATTGGCAGTTACCTATAGAAATGCCTACTTAGTGTCTGCCAATGAGGTAGAATCTAGTATGTTGTTATGATATGACTAAATATGTACATCCATAATGTGGTGTGTCAGCTTAAAAAACTTGAGACATCATAGGCTTTCCTAATATTTCCTTGAATTCAGCTGCATCATCTGAATAAGTACATTGGTTCAAAAATAGCTTGTGTGTACATGATTCTCAAAATCATGTTTATGAGTGAAAAGGAAACACACCTACATATAAAGCAAGAATTTGTTAGTACAAATGAAATCTTACAATCTAATTAGAGAATAATTATTAGTGTAGATGTAATTATAAAAAAAAGTAGTAAAAATGCGATTAAAATTGTTATATACATTCCTAACTTCTACCCCTTATTCTGATATTATATTAATGATTCTCCTGCTCCTTCGGTTCTGAGGTTGCTCATCCTTCATTGAAAAAAATGTGATTTTCTTTTTAATGGTTTCTTCTTTCCCACTCTAGGATCCATTTTAAGTAATTTTAAGAGTTTGCTAACATGCTTTTACACCTTTTCTCTTTCTTCATGGGTCTGCAGCTGAATGTTACACCTGACTTTACTATAAATGGTGCCATTTATGTTTGTTAGATATAATGTGTTTGTTCTCTTTGTTAATTCTAAAACCAGTTTTGTCCTGCTGCAGGTCTACGTTTCTATTGAATGACCACTGGGAATTTGGTTATGGTCATGAGATTTCCAGTGCCAAGCCTGCAACCCGTCTCTTATCATCTTATCTCTATTTTTCTTGGTAAATTTCTTGGTAAACAGAAATTCACCAGCTTAAAGTGATTTTTAACCTAAGTTTTTCTAATTGCCAAAGAAGTTGGCTAGGTTTGAAGTCATATCACTTAGAGTTCTTCTCTACTGATCAGCAACACCAAGAATGTTTTGGGGTTTATTTTTTGCAGTTTCAGTGCGAAGCAATTTGGGTTCCTCTCTGGGGACATCTTGCTAAATTCTCCTCTCCTTTCTGGTTTTGACAATGCAGGACAATGATAGAAAAAGAGCAAAGAACAGTAGTAGGCTAAAATGTTGTCAGCAAGGTCATGGGCCAAAGTGATTTCAGGGCAAACTGCAAAATCCTGCCAAATGAGAGGTTGCCTCACAAAAAAAAAAAAAAAAAAAAAAACACCAAAAAAACCCCCAAAAAACCCAACCCAAACAAAAACCAAAACCAAACCACAACTTTGCAACTCCTGTATTTGTATCAGGACAACTGTTGGTGCTCTAGCTTGATAAATTCTTACAAGTATGAAAAGATACTTACATATGACTAACTAGGATCTTTAATTTTCCAAAAAGCAAACAATCAAATACCAGGAAAGAGGAAGAGGCTGAATAGGAAAGACAGGAAGGGAAGACCTCCTGTTTTTCTGCATGTGTAAAGGTGATCTTTAGTTCCCCTTCCTCTGTGGTTTTATCAGTATGCTTTTTGAGTTAAAAGAAAGTTGTATTGTTGATGTAATAAAACCTTAAGTTCCATTTTAAAGTGGGACATATTTCCATGCCATCCAAAGTTTGCAGCTATTCTGAGATGTTTAACTTGTTCCTTATGGAAAAAATAGCTACAGAGTGGCAATTTTGTTAATTATGAGAAGAGTCTGGTGATTTACACAGAGACACTTATCTGAAGAGTGTTTTGGTTTGCTATCAAAACTCTAATCTCCTTAACCTTAGAAAATCTAAAATCCCACCTCAGTTCTCAGCTTAGATAACCCATATAAATAATTTATTTTACAACTGGGTAGTTTAATACCATAGTTACAAGTCGAAAATTGTCTTGCTCTGTTGCAACTAGAAATCAGAGGATAAAAAGGCAGCCCAGAGAACCAGGTAGGCCTGGGGTTTTGATCCAGCTTTTGCAATGCAAATAACTGTTAATGCAACTCTCCCTGCTCCCTTGGAAATTAAAAAAGCCCTTTCCCTCAAGAGTGGTAGACCGAGGTACAACGGAGAAGTTTGAGAGAAGTGCTATCAGACAGTTCTGTTCAATGGGGCACTTTGTTTCCATTCTGGAGGAATGATGGAGTTACAGGAGGATTGTTAGATCCCACACCAGAAATGTACTTGCAGACAGCACCTATACTCCTTGCTAGACAAAATTTTCACTAAACTTGCCATTTCCTTCAAAGTCTATCAATATATCATGCCTTTTTGTGCATCATCTGAAGCTTCTGAAGTAAAAGTTACCTTGTCCATAAGAGCAGTCAGGAAGATTAAAACCCTGTGGTAATGATAGCCTGGTTAATGTTTATTGCTCATTGGTAAAGAAGGAGTCATGGGGCATCTAACACGATGGGGCATCACTTGGGAGTTGCTACTGCGAATCTGAGTGAAACACCATGAAGGTGATATGTACAATCGTGCTTTTACATTTCATTTTGTTTTACAACCCATCACGGTCACAGTAAGTCTTTTTATTAACTTTAGTGCTCTTTGGAAAACATCTCTATATGCTTTTTATTTTAATATAGACCCTAGCTTTAGCGCATTAAAGGATTTTTCAGTTGTGTCAAGAGGAATGATTTAGGAAAGGGTTCTTTTTGTTTACACTCTTTGTTCAGGCTATGATCTACAAGAATAAAGTGCTCACTATCTTGCTCTTCTTTATAATGAAATTCAGGGAAAGATCAATTAATTCTGTTAAAGTAATATACAACAAGAATGGATTTCTTTCCTAATGACTTTATAGCACTGATTGAACAAATTGGATTAGATGTGATAACTCCTGTGTATAGTTTTCTTAACTCCTGATTAAGAGTCACGTGGAAAGCATTCATGTAGCTAATGATAAACTAATCTATTCAGGAGGACAGAATGTTTACAGCTAATTTATCTGTGACCTGCAACACAGTGTGAAAATAATTTATCAATGATGTGCAACGTGCAATGCACAGGAAATGAACACGACTATTTTTAGATTCTTATTAATTTGCTGTGATTATAAGCATGTGACTTGTGAGTAGCTACTGAAGACATGTTTTATAGTGTGTCTGCATGTTGTTTTTATACTCCCTCCTCTCTGTTTTTAATTATAGTACCATCATGTGAGTCTATCTGGAATTAGAACACTGTAGCTGTAGGCCAGCAATAGCGTAATTGTTCAAGATCCTACATAAACTAACTGTTGCTAGTGATGAGCTTTCTTCAGAAAAGATTGCATTCCCAGACTGAAGGAAGCAGGAAGTAAATGTGAGGATGCAAAAAATAATAATAATTAAAAAATCAGAAACTTTCTAAATCATGTTCTTGAATGCTATTTAAAATCACTCATGTTTTCCCATTTAACACTGTCCTTCTTGCAACCTCTGTTATTATGTAATAGTAAGTGTCTTAGGATGGCTTAAGACTTTCAATATTCAGGAGAGACTTTGCTGACTATTGATTTTGGTCCTGAACATGAACATACATTTAATTATTTGAAATTATCTAACACACATGAAATTTAGTTCTTAAAATTACTGAAATCAGGAAAGTATCAGGCAAACAATCAGTACAGAGTTATCATAGAAATTTAAAATTTAGCAGAGAGACCTAGAAGTGTTCCAAAAATACATAATCACTAAAAAGCAATAAAAATAAATACTTGCTAAACATCTGGAGATCTACAGTTTGCATATCATCACAGAAATAAAAAGTACTTACAAAACAACTTTTAGGCTAGGCTTACTGAATATTATGACACTTTGGGCAATATCTTCAGAAATAATAAAGAAGCAAACAATTGCTGGGATTACAAACTATTTATAAACCATATATAAAAAATTATTTCTACCATAAAGAGATGAAATTCTAACTGGATACACAGCAATAAAAATTGATAATGTTTTGAGGTAACAGAAGAAATCATCCATCAAATACTGAATGTGTAAATGTGTTTTTCTCTTGATAATCGTAACCTAGAAACATGCTGAGTGTATTTTCTGAACACCAGTACTGAATGCCAGTTTAAGCTCACTTAAAACTCTTTCAGTCAAAGAACATCACACAAAGCCCTCACTGAAACTCCTCATGCAGTCATTTGTGTGGGAACACTTGACTAAACTAAAATTCAGCATCAGTGGCCTCTCTGTGTTTCTCACACTGACCTATATTTTTTTTCTCCTCTGATGTACTTCATCACTGTCTCGAAGGGAATGGATTTGTCACTGACACCTCAACTGTCTGCCATTTCTTCCCTGCCTCTTCAGTAGTAGTTGTTCTTCAGGCGAATGCTGTGTTCAGCTATCTAAGGTGTCAGCAACTGCCTCCTTTTCTACTCTGGATTCTGCTTCTCACAATTTTGAGTGCATCTCCTGTGCTTTCATTCTCTCAGCTATATTTGTCCTCAAGTTTTCTCTCCCATCGCTACTTTCTGCAGTGGGTCAGGCTGATGCATTCAACTAAATATCAGGATTTCTCTATTTTTCATTGCCCTTTATTTTTATATGTAGCATATTGGATTGGGAAAATGTTTCTATTCATATAACTTACATCACTGAGGAAGCCTGGTCAGTATCTCTCGAGGATCCCCACTGCTTATGAAGGACTGCGCCTTGAGGGAAGAACCCTCTCTGCAGCAGGGGGAACGTGTGGGAGGAAGGAGCAGCAGAGAGGAGCTGTTACAGGCTGACCATAACCCCCCTTACACACCCCCCTGCACCACTTGGAGGTGGAGGATGTAGAGGAGTTAGGAAAGAAAGAGTGAAATTGAACCTGGGAAGAAGAGAAGGTGAGAATGGTATTTTAGTTTTTGTCTTTGTTTTTCACCATCCAAATCTATTTTAATGGGCAATAAATTAATTTTTGTGAGGTGAAGTCTGTTTTGCCTGTGATGGTAATTGGTAGGTGACTTCCCTATCTTCATCTTGATCCACGAGCTTTTTCATAATTTTTCTTCCTTCATTCTTTAGAGGAGGGGGAGTAAGAATGTGGCTGGGGGGGTGCCTGGCAGCCAGACAAGGTCAATCCATCACACATGCAAGCTCTGAAAACTTACAGATATTCTGTCTGCCTGACATTAACTTGGTTGAAAATGATGCACAAGTTGCTGTTGACATATAAGCACAGACTGATTCTACTGCTGAGCATTTTATAGGTGGAAAGACAATCAAATTCCAACTCCACCTCTCACATTGAGTCTTCCCTGCCTTAGTCAAGTCACTTGCCTTCAACAAAATTACTAGCTTTTAGGGCTTTCACTGTGCTTTGTGAAGTTTAATTATATGCTTCTTGCAATGCTTTGCTATGTAAGAATGGAAATCCGTCACAGAATTGCCCTGACATTTGTTAAATTTGCAGTGACCGACAGACCTCTACTGCTGTGACAGTGGGAGGACCTGAATCTCTCACAGTTGTCAGGTAGGCAATTTCCCCTTACAAGCCTAGCTGAATAAAACACTACTCTTAAATTTCTATGGATTTTTATTTCTGTGTCAGAAAAAAGTAAAAATTAGAGATGCATGACTTACACAAGTTTTCTTGTCCCCTTTCTCTTATTGATTTGGATTTCTGGCCAAATACAGCAAAGGCAATGAAAGAGCTCCTGTTAGCTTGAAGCCACCTAGGATCAAAACATTATTGAGGGATTTGGATATCGCAAGCTTATGAACGCTTGAGTGGGAATTGTTAATTATATGTCAAAGTGACTTGAAATTAGCTTCAGTATAGACTTGTTTGCCAGCTAGAACCTCATGATCTTGGAAAATGTGAGCATGCATCCTTTGAGATGAAGGGAAAGGCAGGAAAAGTTTAGGTGCCAAACATCCAACTACATATGACAAGCCCTTATGTGAAATCTTACTTTGAAATCTGCAATGTTTGTCACATTTCTTGTAAAGAACTTCTTTGTTGCTCTCCTCTGAGGAACAGTTTTCCACATTTTACAGCTGTAAGGTCTCGTGATTAAGTATTATACAACTTGCAGCAGGACTGCCATTCATATAGCTAAATTTAGCCATAGTGCTGCTGTTGGTTGCTGATAAGCCAAAATTACACCCTTTTGATTTGTCTTCCATTTAAAAATATTTCAGAGGATTATTACGTTAATAATCAGAATTATCACTGTCTCTCCACACTGGATTTAGGTCTTGTGGCTGAAGTGTGATTTAATAGTTGACTATTTTTGTTTTCACAGACAATATGCTTCAAAAATTTAACTCCTACTGAAGTGACTTTAAAAAGAGTCACAAAATGCATTAAGTTTTTAAAAATAGTTAAAGATTCTTTAACATATTCTGTCAGAAAAGTTGAAAAATAAGATAGATTACAATTAAATGTCTAGTATTCCCAGCTCCATGGAGAGCAGTAGTAATAGTTCCTGTAATGTTTTTCTGGATGGCTGCATATTTTGTCTGTATAAATCAATAATGTCTTTGATAGAGATGTGCAAAGCTTTTTCTTGGGCAGAGAATTTCTGGAATGTGAAACCCATTTTTTACATCTCAAACAATCTGCCAATGATGGATTCCTATTCTTATTCTCCCACTCCTACCCCTTTAAGACATTTTCATAAATGTATCTCTCTAATAAATCATACATATTTCCATTGTCATTACTAAGCTAAAAGGAGTTAGCAGCAGATGCTCTGGAGGTCAACTATTAGGCTTTGCTTTTCTGACCCATTTGTTTGCTGCCTTTCTCAGGCAAAGTGATAGCAGACCACACCACAGGGATAAGTGATGGACCTGCATATTTCTTAAGATTACCTGATGGATGTTTTAGTCCACTATGGCATCTCTGGGATGCTGAGGTGTTGCCCATGATTTTTTTCATCTCAATGGACAGCCCCAGTTTGATGAGCCTTTAAACAGGAAAGTAAGACAACATAAATACTTGTTTTCCTACCATGTGGTATGGTACACAAAAGAGGAATGGCAAAAATAAAGGTTATAGCCACAGTGACCCCTAGCAATGCACTCTTCCCTGAATTTCCAGCTCCTCTTCAACCACGATTTAAATAAAGGCATACTAACATTCTAACACAGCAAAAGATGAATTGGCTGTGCAATTTTTGCAGAACGTTAAGAAGACTAAGGTCTGTTTACATGATACACTTCCACTGCTCTTACAGTCAGATAGATTTTACTCACAACAGATGTATTCTACCCTTTAACCAGGTATAACAGAATCTATATTAGCTCTCTTTTGGAGTGGAAGAATGGATTATGTCCATGATTCAGTTCTTTCTAAAAGCACCTGTAATTCTACTGAGATTTGTTTTGCAAGATTACAAAACAACTTTTCAATTTTAAATCTTCTCAAGGGCTTCTATGTCCTATCCTAAGTTGTCTTATCTCCTTATCGGATCAGAACCTATTCTTACAGTTGTTAATAAAAAAGATCAAGGCTACTCTGTGTGGTGGTTTAGGATTTGGTGTGGTTTTGATAATGAGGGAGGAGTGCCTTTTGTTTGAAGTGGTTTTGGTAGTGTGGGATGGGGCTGCTGGTGTAACTCCTGTAAGAAGCTCCATGAAACAAGCTCTCCTTGGTTCCAATTTGTCCCTGCCTCTGGGCAAGGCTGCACCAATCAGCACCTCTGCCAATAAACCAATCTAAGAGGGGAAAGTGGTTTTGGAATGTCTTTTGTTTTGGGAATGATTGTTAGCTATGGAGGAGGTAGGGCAGAAGGAGAAGCAACCTTGTAGTCACCAACCATGTGGTGACCCAAGGCAGCAAGGAAGAGGTTGGGGAGACATGCCAGTACAGCCATTTCCCTTTGGCCTGTGGCAAGTTCGCAGGCTGAAACCCTGCAATCCTCAGAGATCATTGGTAGAGAGAAAGCTGGTGTGTGGAGACTCATGAAGGGGCCCATGATGGAGCAGAGAGCCACAGAGAGGACTATGATGCAGCTGGAAATTGATCCTGAAAAAGGCTGTGACTTTAAGGAGGATTGGCTCTGGGTTGGTTCAGCACTGGGAAAACTGATACCAGCAGAAGATCCCCATGTGAGCTGGAGGAGTTCACAGAAGACTGTCTCCTTTGGGAAACAAGCCATATGGCTGCAAGGCAGAACTGTGAGGAGTGTTTCCCATGAAGAAGAGCAAGGGCAGAAACAGTACGGAGAAGCTGAGACTGACTTCCCCCCATCCTGTGTGTCCCACACCTGTACTCATTGGCAGGGGGAAAGAGGTAGCAAAGCCAGGCCCAGGAAGAAAGGAGGGGTGAGAGGAAGATGTATTTAAGACCTGGTTGTTTTCTCTTATTGTCCTACTGTCCTGGGTTCAACATGGAGGAACCGGATGCTCTCATGTTGTCTGGCTTTCTTCTTCCCAGAGAGCTGAGTTCACAGAACCCTGTCTCCTGTGGAAAACAAGCCATATGGCTGCAAGGCAGAACTGTGAGGAGTGTTTCCCATGAAGAAGAGCAAGGGCAGAAACAGTACGGAGAAGCTGAGACTGACTTCCCCCCATCCTGTGTGTCCCACACCTGTACTCATTGGCAGGGGGAAAGAGGTAGCAAAGCCAGGCCCAGGAAGAAAGGAGGGGTGAGAGGAAGATGTATTTAAGACCTGGTTGTTTTCTCTTATTGTCCTACTGTCCTGGGTTCAACATGGAGGAACCGGATGCTCTCATGTTGTCTGGCTTTCTTCTTCCCAGAGAGCTGTGGTTCTCCCAAGCTTCTGGGAAGGAGAACACGCCTCTTTGAATGAAGTCATAAAAGGGGGCGTGTTGAGAGATTCGGGGACATCTTGTTTTCCCCTCTGCTCTATCTACTGTCC
>NW_010390121.1:32471-39759 GCF_000710305.1 Buceros rhinoceros silvestris | reverse complement strand
CTTGTATTTATTCTCCCTTCTATCTCTTTCTCTCCCTCTTCCAGGCCGGTTTACTTCAAGGGCGTCTGTCTCATTAAACGTTCCTGCTTCTATTGCTCATATATGTAGCCTGTCTGTGTTATCATTTTCCCTTAGCCCGACTAAAGCCTAACGAGCTCTTATCAGCACGCTAATGAGCATCAAAAGTTTTCTGTGTGAGCTTTGGCTGGATTCCCAGCCAAAACACACCAGTCTGTCGCATCCCCTTTTGGTGGGGGGAATTGCCCCCCTTTTCAAACCACAACACCTACACTGATTTCAATTGATTTGTTTGTGGTTTTGTTGTTTAAATTAAATTGATTTTATTTCCCCAAATTGAGTCTGTCTTTCACCCATGACCATAAACAGCAGAGTGAGCCCTCCCTTGTCCCATGTCTTGGCCCTTAAGTAGCTTGCTGTATTTCCTCCTACTGGAGGGATATGGAGACTGTGTGATGCTTACTCACCAGCCAGGTCTAAACCACGACACTCTGTTTACAAAGGCCAGCCTGCCTGCCTACCGAAATGTGTTCTAAAATTTTACCATTTTTTTTTTCTTTTTGTTCTCACAAACCATCTTTTTCCTTTACTCTCACAAAATGTTTAGCATGATAAAACTTCCTACTCTAGAGAGTTCTGAACATGGCAAAATGAAGTATCTATTTGCTGTATTTATACTATTATTGTTCCTTGGGTGTAAATAAGTGGTAGATTAAACAGAATAAGTAAATGGTTGATTAGCAGCAGTTTTTTTTTCTTTTTGTTCTCACAAACCATCTTTTTCCTTTACTCTCACAAAATGTTTAGCATGATAAAACTTCCTACTCTAGAGAGTTCTGAACATGGCAAAATGAAGTATCTATTTGCTGTATTTATACTATTATTGTTCCTTGGGTGTAAATAAGTGGTAGATTAAACAGAATAAGTAAATGGTTGATTAGCAGCAGTAAAAATTCTAGACTGAAGTAGAATAGATAAATTACTTCATGTGAATAAATAAATTCACAGTTAGCATTTGTCATCTCTGGAAAACAAAACAGACAGCTATTTGTCATATCTAATGTGGAATTTCTTAAGCTATTCCTAAGGATAAAACAGTCTAAAACAAGAATCACCTGACAATACTCTGCTACAATGTCCTCTCTTGAACGTGGGGACAGATTACACTGGAAAACAATTCTGTCTTTTGTATTGTGGCAACATGTACAGGTAAATGAATAATATTTTGGGCCTCATCTTCAATAAACACAACTATGTTGATGCTGCTTCAGTAGGTATATGTTTCATACCTGCTGAGGACTGCCTGTGAATCCAAACAAAGAACTCTCTTTAGATGAAAAAAATATTCAAGGTTCACAGGAAAGAATTTAGCTGAGTTTAAATAGTAAAGCCATTTTCTGGAAAACTAGTCTGTTGGGGTTTTTTTTATTATTATTTTATTGCTGTTTTTTTAAATGCCGCAGTCTGCTATTGAGATTGTTCCCTTAACACTGAGGCCGTAACTTCTCAGATAAAGAAATACTTATAATTACATACTGTTAGACTTTGCAGTTTGAATAGTAGGTGGGATAAAAATAAAAATTAAGGTTAGGAAGCCTTGTGTGGTTTTAGGGCTGAAACAGAAATTGACAGAAATGAGGAGTTTTTTCCTAATCAGCAAACTTATGTCATAAATTTTTTAGCACAGTCTTTAAAAATAGCAGAGGCAGACAATTTTAATCCTAATTTGAGGAGTTTTGATATGATCTGAACAATTTGCTCCTCTTAGGTCAATCTTATCTGAAGGATAATGGTGGAGATCATAATGATCAGTAAATACCGCCTTGACACTTGTATAAAAAAAACTGGTATATAAAAATATCAGAGTGATCTTTCCTCATTGTCTGTACTTGGTTTGTGTTGCAGCAGAATTTGCAAGTGTATGTGGCCTTTTCAAGGAGACATATATATTTTTAAAAACATGCTGAATAGCTGTTGTTTGCTGTTGCTTCTTTTTCTTTTCTCCAAGCTATTTTTTTCCTGTCTTTAACTCAGCTTGACTAGAGAAAGGTAAACTCTGAATATTTCATAGCCATATCTTTTTAGAAGATATAATAAGGCTCCACATCTTATCTGGCTGATATTTCTGACAAGGAATCTATACCTGTAAGTGGTTTTGACCATTCATCTTATTTTCCTCACTCTGGAGATTAGGGACCATGTTCCTCAGTATACAGGCAACTTCTTATTCTTGTAAAAGCTTGACAAATGTGAGGCCTTTTTCCCTCATATGGGGACAAAGACCATAATCACGTAAGGTGAAGGACGTTTGCCTTGTTTTAAAAAGGCACTCACATAGCTACTGCTTGTCAGCCAAGAGGCAATGGTCATCAACGTAAGAAACGTACAAAATATGAACCAAACATGGATCAAGATCTAGCTCAAGTGTGCTAGCTCAGATTTAACCTTGCATGCATCAAACCCTTACAGCTGTCTGGAACTGAAGCAAAACCTTCAATCATCCTGCATTTGCTCAGTAAAAAACATAAGGAGCACTAAGCCAGCAGGATGGGGTTAGTGGTTACTGTATGAGGCCCATTTACCACTTCTGATGCCTCACTAATATATAACCTTGTGATTGGGTCCTGTTCAGGAAGTTTTCAAAAGGATTTTTGGTTGTTCTTATGGTTTTCTGTGCTTTTGGGAGTGAGAGCTGGATAATGTGGAAAAAAAAATCTGTTTTGATAGTGCTAGTTAATTCTGCTAAACGTTGCTTACAGGTGGGTTTTGTTTTTGAAGGGCTTTTTTCTTTTTTTTCCCATGAAGAATTCCACTGCATCCATGCAGCAGAACGTGGAAGGGCTACATAGGGCTATACAGAGTAGTACATACTCTATATTATGATGTTCAGTACGGCCAGTCATGTTCCTGGGCATTGAATGAAGGAAATGTACTCCATCTAGCAAACTGTATCAATCACCAAAACAGACAGGCTGCTCGTAAACCACTTACACGCTGAACCATGCCCATCTGGAGGAGAGGGAGTTCGCCCAGGTCAAAAGCTTGCCAGGGAGTGTTGATTGGCAGTCAGTGCCAATCATGTGCAAATGCTAGTAATTTAACAAACTGTGTAGCTGTAGCTACACAGTGTCTGCTCCTGACTTCAATTCTTCCTCATCCTCTCCAAAGTAGCCAGCTCCCTCAGCTACCTGGGACACAGCTGTAGCAAACCTGCCTCACTGTGGCCATCTAGCAGTTACCCCCCCGCCCCCATCCCTTCCTGTCTGCTCTCCCATTCTGCTGCATCTAACAGCAGCAGAATCCACTGGACAGAAGTAATCTCTAATTCATGTACTTTTGCTGTAATGATGGTTTCTCAACTTTTACATCTTCATTGTCCGTGCAAAATTAAGACGCACAGCTTTTGGGGGGTTTTTGTTTTTTTTTTTTTTTAGGGATGTAGGGTCAAAAGGCAACTCAGGACAATGAAGTGAAATGAATGAAGGTTTTTTCAGATATGATCTGTAGCTCCTCTCATCTATACCTGGATTCAGGTGTATTTATTTTTGCAGGAGATTTTTTTTCCTTTTCCTTTTCCTTCTTTCTTTCTTTTTTTTTTTGTTTAAAGCATAAAGGGCCGTTGGTCAGGGAACTGATTTGGAAGAACAATGGCTCTCAAATAAAACAATTAAAAGTAAAAAAATTTACTTAATCCAGTATTTTTGCTTCTTTGCTCTGATTTGCAAGAAGAGTGTAGTCTAGCAAGATGAATGCTTATCAGACAAGTCTGAGATTGCATTCCAGAGGATCAGCACTTTGGTGTGTGCTATCAAGACAAAGATGGCAATTTTTCAGGAAGTTTAGAAGATCAATATATCTAGGTGAAAAATGTGAGCTGTAGGTTTTTTCTTGTGCAAGAGATGGCCATCTCCAATAACTGGTAACCTAAACAGACCAGTCAGACAACACTATATCCACCACTGCAGCCCAAAAAGAGTTACAACAGGGTAAATCCCTGCAACTGAGCTGCAAATCGACCTCGGGTCCCCCGAGCTTTGGAACAATTCCTTGCTCTAGCGTATTCTTTTCAGGTTACATTATCTTCAGGCTTAGATTTGATACTACATTCAAAAAACAATCTGATCGGTGTACAGACAGCCTTTGTAAATGAGAACTTTCATTCCGACTGAAGTTACTCTTTTAACATTCCTGAAAGTTTGAAGTTTTATTTCTTTCTGGGCAAACACCTCAGATTGAATGTTGCCTGCTGGACCTGAGGAAATCCACCTCTGCTTCTTTCCTCCAGCTAGTACATCACCTTTCTTATTTTTTCATTCTGTTTGATTCCTCTGATCACCTTCTTCATTATTTGAGGTTCAGGTGAATGCAAACTGAATATGCTTCCCCTCTGGGAGTGCGATTCTGTCACTGGATCAGGTGCAGATGGCAGAGCTCCTGTTAAGCTAATTGATTATTAAAAAGCTGACATATGGAAGGAATTGCTTTCTTTCACTGTTCAGCTTGGGGAAATTGTAATACTATTTGAGTAAACAACTTAGAAAGTTCCTGAAAATAGAGTTAGTTATATATTAGAGGGCTGCTTTTGATCTTCTCGTGAGTTCTCACCTCTCTAAAAATTGGAAGTTGGCACTGATTTCTGCCATGCGGAGTTGCATTTCTGATAAGTTACATATGAAAAGCGGTTGAGTGCAGATTTAAAGAACTTCCAGGATTCTTCAGAGTTGTTGGATCATAGCAAGAAAGCCAAAAATATGAAAAGTGTAGAAATAGTCAAGGAAATACCAGAAAGTTGGAGAGAAGATAGTGTAGACAAAACATGTTAGTTTTGTCACGTGGCATATTCTCTGAAGTTTGTACATCAATATTGCTATTAAAAAATTCTGATTTTTGCCTTTCTTTTCATAACCAAACTGACTAAAGGAAAGGACAACTGTGTTTTCTATTTGAGTAGTGAGGGCACAAAGCTTTCAAAGACATGGACAAAACAACATAAACTTGGTCTATGAAGACTTAGGAGATGTCTGCTTTGACAGACCTACTGAAACCACCAGTGTCTGAACTACAGAGCTCTCATAAAGAGGTTCATTGGGATCTGAAAGTGTTGAGATTGCCTTCCTTCAGTTTCTTCAGTTCTGCCTATGCACATCTACTCACATCCTACAAATATAAAATATTATCATCATTAGGGCACTTCCTGAACTCTCCTCATGTTTACATCAAGGTAGCTGCAGGTACTGTCTCTCTGATGTCAGTTTGGATCACTTGCATGTTAAATTTTCAAATAACTTCACCCTTTTTAACATGTTGCCTCTCATACTTAGGTAGAACTCTCTGTAATACTTGGAAACCTACTACTTTCTTTAAATTATTTGTGAAAATTTTCCAGTAGGAAATCTGATAGTCAATAACTTCCTAGAATACAAATGACATGACCTATTACGCTGAAATTTGTCTTCTATCTATCACAAATTTGGTATTGGACATACAGACTGTAAACTCTTTTGAGTAGAAAATTATCTCTTTCATTGGTGAGTTTTATAAGAGCTAGTAAAGTACGGTCCTGGTCTTTTGGTATTACAAGAACTTACAGCTTCCATCTTCTTATGCCAATAAAAGATAGCAAAATCTGCTCCCAGTGTCCTTTATTTGAATACCACTGTGTACAACTGCATCTGGTACCACTTGAATGCTTGAAACACTGTTCAACAGAAAATGCAGACTTTACGGCTAGAAAGAAGTCTTGCTACATGACAACAAGAGGAAAACATAATTTGAAGGATGAGCAGTTGAAGCTTGCAGAAGAAAAAAATTTAAATCTGATCATCATCATCATCATCATGGCTTGGCTTTGCAGACGAAGATTTGGGAAGGGCTTTCCCCACACCTACTGCAAGCGCGCTGATGGCTGAAAACGCCAATGCGGGATAGGCAAGACTGGTTGCAAAGAGCACACCGGAAGGTCTCCTTGGGTGGTACAGTCAAGGCACGGTTCTTTCTGAGCTTTCTTTTCTCCTCGAGACTGATTCTATGTGTGCTCTCAAAGGAGGCAGCAGCGTTATGCATGGTGTGTCTCCAAATCTCCTGATTGGAGGCCAGGGTGGACCACTGATGGTGGTCAATATGGCCTAGGCTGAGGTATTGTTTCAGGGAGTCCTTATATCTCCTCTTTGGAGCTCTTCTCTTGCGGCAGCCTGTGGTGAGTTCACCAAATGCAGAGTTAACAATCTTGCGGTAAGCAGGTCACTGTTTCATCAGGAGTATCACGTCCAACTGAAGCTAAAGTTTTCTGACACAAACAGCTTCAGTGTAGTTGTACACTTGGCCCACTCACTTTTGCAAGCTTGACTATAAAAGAAGCTGTTCATCAATTGTTTAATCTCTTCACGAGGTGCTGTTACGCCAGCTGTCTGAGCTGGCATAAAGATGTTTAACTGTGCACTAACATACATGATTAAATGTAATACAAATTACTACAGAACAAAGAACTGTCTGTTTTAGTCTTATTCTACAACAAGGAGTACTCAAAACCTCCATGTTTTGCAAGGCTTTTGAATTTATGTCGATTTTTAAATTTGTTGCTAAAGGCCAAAGCCCATGTATGTGTTAAAGAAGGTATGATTGTGTAGTGATTTTAGATTGAGTTGATGTTGGGTGAGCAAGTGCCCAGTCAGTTGGGAAGGGAAAGTAACCGTGCCATGTTTTCCTTATTCTGTTTTGAGTCTCTTGAGCAATGGCACAGAAGGGAGAAAAATTCAATCTCTCTAATATAAAAATCTCAAAGCAGAGAATTTGCACTCCTTATATCTAAGGAAGGAAAGATTTCTTTACTTCAGCAAAGCAAGACAGTAATTCTCCATCCCTATGGGACTGTCTTTAGGCTTACAGTGGGGAAAGAAGGTGCATAGGAACGAAGGAGAAGGAACCATCTCTGTGGAGGCGGGACTTTTACAAGAGCTTCTCGCTTTTCTTCTGTTCTTGTCCCCCTTCTTTCTTTATACTACATTGTTTTCTACCATGTTGTACGTAATGGCCTGCTAAACTCTCCAAAGAATGTAGAGTCAGTTATCAGTCTAATAAAATGCTCCCCCACTATTTGCTTGATTACAGCATGACAATCAAGCCATATGGTCTAAGTGAGACTTTCTACAATTTGAGCCAAAGCCAGATTTTAAATACTGAGGTGTCAGTGTAGAGAATTAATTCAGGCATTCTCTGATTTAGGAGAAATCCTGTTAACCCCTGTTTAAATTTGTGAATCTGCAGCTGTAGG
>NW_010390121.1:26133-32403 GCF_000710305.1 Buceros rhinoceros silvestris | reverse complement strand
CTGTTAACCCCTGTTTAACTTTGTGAATCTGCAGCTTTAGGGAAAAACAGAGAAATATCAGTTATGCATAACCATAACTTCTGTTAATAAAACCAGAAAGGTAACAAATGCTTCAATCAATAGCAAAATACTGTATATTGAAACATATTAGCAAGCATTATCAACATATCCAAAGTTGCAGTATGTTAAATACAAATAACTATCTCTGTGTGACAGTCTTAACATTCTTTACTCGGTGACAGTGATACATTGGAGTTAGCATCCAAGACAACCACAATAGGCGTTGTTCTTCTCCTCCAAGGAAAAATTAATTAAATTGGTATCGATTAATTGAGAGAGCTAAAATTCTGTATAAAACCCTTTATTTATATTCCAATAGGACCCAGTGACTTTTATTATAGTGTCCTGGTTTTGAATGAACAAACAAACTTAAAATTAATACCTATCTTTTATTATTTTATCTGTCAGCACTAATATCAGAGGAAATCACAGATATGCATCTTATTTGGAAAGCTGAAGAACAGTCATTCAGTGTCTTCTAAAAAAATTCTGATCAATACAGTTGTTTCCAGAAAAATTGTGCTTGGGTATGGTCTGAATTCATACTGTAAATATCACTGTTTAATACAAGGTAAAAAAACTTCTCTGTTTACATGTATTTTAGTCGTGTTACTGGTCTCTTTGCAGTACCTTCAATGCTTGTGTTCATACATCTGCCAGCAGAGAACTAGCATTGTGCTGGAAAAAATCTAGTGAATCCATGTCCCTGATAGAACGGTTATTAGATAACTAGATGCAAAATAAGATATATATCAATATATCAAATCATGCTCGTATCTATTGAAAGTATTCTGTTCTGTGCAAGACTTCTTCCTCTACTATACCTTGAAGAAAAAAGAGTTACTGTTATAGTAAGGGGAAGGGAAGGCAGTATTGATTATACTGAAAGCTGGACTATTAAAGTATGAAACTGCTCATAAAGGTAGTCTCGGTGGGAAGAAGGTTCCCTGTTTGTTGTATCTTCATAATTTATATACCATATATGTTCAGATTCAATGTAAAATGATTTTTCAGTTGTCAAGCAATAGCTAAGTCAAATTGCATGTGTTTTCATCTGTAATAGAGGTACTGGAGATGATAACACGTACCTACTTCATGTGGTTTTCTAATGGTTAGTTAGCAAATTTAGCAAAATTCCTTATATTTGCTAAAATCAAATAGAACTCAGATGTGATCATCCAAAAACCTCCACTATCCCACTTCTCTTTATTCCACAAACCTACCCAAAAAATGTATCTAAGAATACTTGCACCTTATTTTAACATACAAAAACATAAAAGGGATGTTAAGTTTAGAACTGTCTGAATATATCAGGCACAAATATCACGGCTTGACAGTTGACTCCCCTGCTTACAGAAGCAATGACTCCTTTTCTGAAATGGCACCTGCTTGAACAGTCTTTACTTTCATTCCAACAATGATGATAGAAGAGACGTTCATAAATAGTTTTGTAGCTAAGGTGCTGTCCTAAAAGGTTTGAGATCATAGTTAAACAGCTTTTGTGCTTATGGTTATTGAAACTTACATATAACCATCCGGCTGATGGGAAAGGGATGTGGTCCTTAATTCCTGCATGAAGATGAATATCCTCACAAATATGCAAATGCACAGAATGCTCATCAGCCTGGCCCAGCAAAGACAGGAAAGCCCACGCTGCACAGATTAACATGATGTCTGTTTTGTGCAATACTCTTCTGCAATATAATCACATTCCTCCTTTATTTATAAATCAGTCACATGATTTTCCTAGATATCCACACCTATAAGTTTTGGCCCTCAAATTCAGTCTGTGGAGATTCACGCATTTATTGTTGGAAACTTCCAGGAGAGTTTCTAGTGCTGCAGCCAAGAAAAGAGCCATTTTACCTCTATACTGTTTGCAATCAAAGGCAAGAGGTATACCCATGTTTACAGCAGGCCTAGGGACCAAGTATGGACTCTAGCATGATCATCATCTAGCTGATTTGTTGTTCTCTTTCTTTTTGAGACAGGTTTTTTTCATGCCAAACATCCCTGTCTAAGATAATGCTTGGAGGACAGCACACACCCAAGACTACTCCCAAAGGCAGTGGAGCAGGATTACATCAATTCTGGCTTCTTTTACAGTGCTCAGATACAATACCATTGGGTTTGTGTTCTTGAGCAGTGGTTTCTAAAGCATGCTGTTATGTAGCAGCATGACCAGGGCTACTGTACAGCAGGGAATGAGACAAGAACCAAGGTGATCACAGCACAGGCAGCACATCAACAGGCCGCAGTCCCACAGTATCTGAACAGGCAAGTCTCAGACAAAGCAATGAATTCATTGGAGTCCAGTAGGAGCAGCAGGAGAGGGGTTACAACATAGCCCTAACATCCACCCTGGCGGCAGAGAGAGATTTACAACAGTATGCTTACAACATAGCTTCAACAAAGACAAGACACCTGTGTCCAAGCTTAAATGGTTCTCCTGGACCAAGGGACAGAGGATGTTGATGGAGATCCCAGCTGAGACTGGTTACGGAAAATTAAGGTCTACTACTACACTCAGGACCCTAACACATGCAATGAGTTCTTAGCGTCATTGTGAAAAAAAGTTACTCTGAAAGAATGTAATCTACACATGCCATGATGGAGAATTCAGACTAAAAAAATACTTACAAAATAATGGTTGTAGGGCTGTAAGGTCACCTTATGGAACACAACCGAAATTCAGAGTAGTCTCAGGGTATGAAAGCGATCACCACCTCCGTGGTATTTAGCAGTATAGATGCAAACAGTTGTTCCTACTATATCCACTTTGATCTCAAATGATACAGCATAAACTGAAATGTAGCATTATTAGATATCTGAGGAATCTCACTGTTTAAAGTGAATGGACTCTTTATCATCAAGCTAAGTGTGACTAGTGTAAGACTTATGCTCAGCTGCAACTAACCCTTGCTTTGTTAGCAAAGCAAAGTGTGTCTGTCTGAAGTACTTAAAAAGAAAGATACTACACAATTCTTTCTTTTGGCACTGAAATTTGAAAATAAATTCAATATGGAAGAGTAGATGACGTCGTACGCAGTTTAGTTTAATATTTACGTAGCTTGAGGATGGTTTTATTTTTTATGTACAGGCTTTTTCGGTGTGGTTACACTTTACTCGGAATTTTGCATGTTTTGCTGTAATTTATAATAGCATCTTGTTGTCTATTCTGGAGAACAATAATTGGGAGTACTTATGGATGTTTGGAATAAATCCGTATAAATTATAGGATATGTGTGGCCAGAGGCAAAAAGAAAAAAAATAATTTGCAAGGGAAAAGAAGAAGCGCGGGACAGGTTTCCTCCTTTCCTCAAACCACGAAAACTACCATATGTATTTGTGACATGTAGTATGTACTTAATGAGGAAAGTGGTAAAAATATTTAGTGCTGAATGGACTAAGGAGTGAGTTCAGAGATTTCACAGAAAGCAGATACATATTAAGCAAACACAGACATGATGGTTATTTTAAAAAGAAGAAAGTGCTGATAAATGTGCAGTATGTTCTGTTAGAGTCCATCAACGTCATTGTTTTATTACCCACCTCTCTTCCGAGGCTTACGTGAATGACTGTCTCATAAGAGATACAGGGTGCCATTTATGAGGAAGTAAGTGAATAATTCAATTTACTTGGCACATCTAGCCTCTTAACCATTTTAGCTTTCCAGCAGCACATCATGATTCCTGTGAATTTATTTGTTAAAACTTAAATGGCTTTTCCCAAATCTCTATCAGAATAATGTCCTAACTTTGTGGAGAAGGCTGTCTGCTACAGGTGTTAAGTATCTAATGTTAGAAATTCAAACACATATTATATTGTTCCCTTTTATAATCAGAATTAAAGTAAAAGGTGCCAATGAATTTTACTGCCAATGACTGGTAAATTTTTGGAAAGAAATTAAACAAATACAGTATAGAACTGTTCAATTTGCACACCATCTTCCATAATGAATATGTAATGAGTAAAATCAGGGGAAGAGATTGTCGATATATATCTCTCTACATGATTATTTTCTTTCCCTTTACTGTTAAAAGTTCCATCATTCTAGAATTTGTCTTTTAACTCCTGGGGGTGTGTGCTGTGTTCTTAATCACACAAGCTGTAAACTCTTCGAGAGAGAGTCAGTTTTCTGTGCAATTTGAAAGTATCATGTGTATTTTTACTTCCATATTCATCGCAGGGATACCGATGCACAGTTCTTGCAGTAGCTTTTTAAAGAAGCCAATTTGTGTAGCATATATCCTGAGATTAAAAACATTTTCCAAAATCAGTTTCTGGGCTACCTTTCCCAAGAGTAGAGTGTTTACTGAAAGGATGAGACCAGAAGGCAAGACAAAAAAGAGATGGAGAAATGTGAGAATGGAGGACAGAAGGTGATGCCAAGGGAAAACAGCTGTTAGATGAGCCTTCAAGGGAAACTTGAAAAGACTGGCAGATGTGCTGCACTTGTCAATTCAGAAAGACCTCTGTGGACTGAAATACACAGCACTCACCTATTTAAAAAGATCAGACTGCCACTCTGAATGTTTTCCTCTCTTTTTGATAAGACTCAGGACACCTAGATCCACCCTTTTGCCCATCTGTCCTCTTCTTTTCTGTAATATTTGAATGTGTCACAGTTGCAACCCATAGTTTCACCTGAAAACAAAAGAAAGGGCTAACAGGTGCACTGCTACATGTCCCAAAATACAAGCACACTTTTGCTTTTTGTTTGTTAGTTTGTTTTATGGTGTGGTAGGTTTTAAATGACAACTTCTGTTACCGTTCTTCTTTTCTGTTACCTTTGGTAAAATTGTCTCTCTTTGGCCATAAACAACACAAGTGACTTGTGCACTCTTGCAAGTATTTCTATAAATACTGAATCCTCCTGTACTTCTGTAAAAAGTGAGGTGTTTTTATATTGGAGATGATTTCTAAATGAAAGAATTAGAATGTTGTCCTAGAGTTTTCATCAAGCTAATCCATTAGTTGAAAAAGAAATCCGTTATTATGCCTGTCACATGACCATTCTTTTCAATTATGAGCTTGGATTTCAGAGTCAAAACTCAATTCCCTGCTTGTAACTGATTTGCTACACGAATCTAAGTAAACACACTTCCTTCCCCATCCTCTGTAAAATAGATGTAATTCTATCAACTTTAAAAAAAAAAACCACTTTAGCTGTTCTGTGACATTGAGAAGAGTAGAGAAATACAATTTAAATACAATTTTTCTTCACTTATACATTAAGCTTTTTTTTTTTAAGACAAGCATTTATTTCAAACATACTCTTCTGAGTATATTAATATTTGAAAACTGACCAATAGATACAAATTATTACCAACTGGAATATTGGGATAACGGATCCACTGATCAAGTGAGTTTATAGGACAAGAAATCGAAAATATTTTAAATAGGCAAGTTTCAGTGCATCAGAATCTCACAAAACAAAATAAGGAAACGGTGGTGAGGGAGAGAGGAGAAATTAATTCCCTGTCTGAAGAATGTTCCTCTTCTACAAGCATCATCTCTTGTGCTGACATGGAGAAGTTAATGATTTCCTCTCATTTGGGGCAGATTGTAAAACCAAACGTACTGCAGATCTTTACAGTAAATACCCTGGATCCCAAAAGCCCTCTTGCTGGGTGATAATGTCATTTACGCCATCTCTGAAAGATTTCTTACAGGGTAGCTACTTCTGGAGCTCTTTATTCTCAATTTCTGTGTACCTTTTCTTATAATTTTCTCCATGTCGTGTTCTCCTATTTTTGATGACATTCCCTCAAAACAGGTAGTCACATTCCAGAGTGAGACAAACTATCCGACTTCAGCTTGGTGTACAGTAGATATCAAGAGCCAGATTTGCTCCTTGCACATTCTATTCTCATTTGTGGAAAGGCAGATCTTGCTGAGGAATTTATTGAAGTACTTTACATCTTTGTATAAAAATGCAGATATATGTTTGGACAGTTATAAAAATAAGTTTCTTTCACAAAGAGCGATGTGTATTGAAGTTATAAGGATAGGTTTTATATTTAATAGCATAGTCAATTAGGAAAAAAATAGAACTGAGTCACACAGAGTATTGCAAAGGCAAAATATTTAATTTTTTATTTAGGTCTATCAATATTTTTCAGTAAAAGTAACTTACCACAGCAGTTCAAAGATTGTCATGTATGCGGAATAGAAATTGATGATAAGGTTCCAGCACGTGGTGACTTC